>NW_010973294.1:3517547-3564452 GCF_000737465.1 Haliaeetus leucocephalus | reverse complement strand
GTCGGCGGGTGGTGAGCAATTGCCCTGCGCATCATTTGTACATTCCAGTCCTTTTATTACTACTGTTGGCATTTTATTAGTGTTATCATTATCATTATTAGTTTCTTCTTTTCTGTTCTATTAAACTGTTCTTATCTCAACGCACGAGTTTTACTTCTTTTCCCGATTTTCTCCCCCATCCCACTGGATGGGGGGGGAGTGAGTGAGCGGCTGCGTGGTGCTTAGTTGCTGGCTGGGGTTAAACCACGACAATTCTGTAGACTGTTCTTAACTGAGTAATAAACTTGATAGTCTTGACTTTGATGAGAAGGTCATTAAGTGTAAGAATATTAAACTAGCCTGAACAAAATTGCTTCCCTTGGCTGCTGTATACCAGTCTGTGCTCACCTTGAATTTCTGTGTACCTAGAGACAAGAGACAGCCAGCTGACACTGAGATTTATTGAAAAATGTGCACTGTATTTCCTTTGGCTCTTTTGAATATCTCATAGCTTCTATCTTTATTCTGCTGCCGCCGCTGCTATTCTGCCAACAGGAAAGTAGCATCAGGGTGGTTAGGAACAGAATTTTATGTGAGGGGATGTCATGGTTTAACCCCAGCCAGCAACTAAGCACCATGTAGCCGCTCACTCACTCCCTCCCTCTCCCCCCACAGTGGGATGGGGGAGAGAATCAGGAAAGAAAAAAACCCCAACCTCATGGGTTGAGATAAAGACAGTTTAATAGAACTGAAAAGGAAGGGAAAATACTACTACTAGAATATACAAAACAAGTGACGCACAATACAATTGCTCACCACCCACTGGCCGAATCCCAGCCAATCCTCGAGCCGCGGTGCTGCCCGGCCAACTCCCCCCAGTTTACACACTGGGCATAATGTAATATGGTCTGGAATATCCCTTTGGCCAGTTGGGGTCAGCTGTCACTGCTGTTTCCCCTCCCAGTTTCTTGTGCACTCCCAGCCTCTGCTGGCAGGGCAGTATGAAAAGCTGGAAAGTCCTTGACTTAGTAGAAACACTGCTTAACAACAACTAAAATATCAGTGCGTTATAAACATTCTTCTCATGCTAAATCCAAACCACAGCACTATACCAGCTACTAAGAAGAAAATTACCTTTATTCCAGCTGAAGCCAGGACAGAGGATCTTGTTTTTGAGAAGGGGTTGCCTTCCCATTCGAAAAGTGGATTAATCAATATTACTTAGTTTCCGTTCTTGTGTTCTTTGAAAATTAATGAGAGTATTTGTGAGATTATTTGGGGGGAGGTGATACCTCTACAGGTACTAGCTTGCCAACTATTTGAGAAAATTTTGTTCTCTTCACTTTCATGTAACAGTGACTTAAACATAACTATTATATTAAACTGATCCAATGATATATAGTTTCTGTACAAGAGTTTCTATTACATTGATAATATTTTCTATGAGCAAGTCTGCAATTTTTATTCTAAATATTGTCAGTGGATTTAATTCTTTCCTGAGCCCGAATTCCACTTCCCTAATGATCTGGCATCACTCTCAAATTAGGTGTATCAGGTTAGCACAGACATCAGCTCTGGATTTGAGTGCATGCTCTTGAGGTCTTCACGTAGCCTCTACATTAATTGAAATTGGCTTGAGCCTGGAGCAAATACTGGCTTGCCACAGGAGGGAATTCAGGCACAAGGAGGATTCAGGCAGTGTGGGGACAGCCAGTGTGAATTGTGTGGTGCAGCAAACAGAAGTCCACATTCAGAAATTACTATAGGGATATCTGAGAACGAGCAAGAGAGGAACTGGCGTGATGACTTCACTTACTCATTTAGTCTTTCTTAATATGACTGCTGAGGTAGGCTGGAGGTCCAGCTCACATGCTGGCTAATGCCAGGAGAAACACAAAGGAATACTTGTTTGCAGCCAGAAGCTGGTGCTTGTGCACCACATACTTTTCAAAGGGGAAATGCCAGTGTTTCATTCTTAACTTGCCAAAAGCAATAGTTCTGATTGCTACTGGCTGCTCTCTTTGCACATCATAAAGATTTCTTTAGCATGTGAGATATTCTGTTTTTACTGGCTCATTTACTAGTTACATGTGAAATGTCTTTTATAAGAATTGCACAGGGGTTGAGTGAATACTCTGCCTGCACTGCAAAGGTCTCTGTTCTGGTTCCATGTAGTTTGGAGTACTCCTCCATGTGGGATGACCCCAGATCTTCTGTAGTAACCAGGATTTCCAGTGCAAACTGCCCACAGGACTTACAGCAATTATAAACTGGAAGAGCTCCTCTAGGTCTAGGTGTTCAGCAGCTCAGTATTCAGAGCTGGTGCCTGGGTTTGGATTTCATTCTGTTCCCATGGACAGCTGACCGGGCTTTAGGTGGTAATATGTGACTGTCATCAAATGGATGTCTTTGACTCTGTTTGCAGTGCCATATCAGAAATACCTGTCCATGTTCCCTGAAGAAGGCCTGATTACACAGCATGTCTCCATAGATCAGTCATTGCCCATTGGTTTTGATGTGAATTGAAGATGATTGGTATGACAGAGATCCAGTTAATTGTTAAAGAGAAGGCCCTGGTTAAAGTTTCCATTCTGCTCTTCTCTGTATTCCGCAGTGGGTTTCATACTCTTTATAAATAGTTGCAAGGGAATGTTTACAAAGGAAGAAGTGAGAT
Organism: Haliaeetus leucocephalus; assembly: GCF_000737465.1. Classification (NCBI taxonomy): domain Eukaryota; kingdom Metazoa; phylum Chordata; class Aves; order Accipitriformes; family Accipitridae; genus Haliaeetus; species Haliaeetus leucocephalus. The sequence continues at coordinate 3,561,799 of NW_010973294.1, read as the reverse complement.
TAAATTATCATGATCTTAATCACATTATAATTCTCCTTGAAACCCATGGTAATTAGTTGCTTTTGGCTTTACCCTTCAGCCACGCCTGTGTCTCATTCATTATCTTCTAACTCCCCTAATCAAGTCCTCACTGGTTTACCTTGTTGTTCATAATATTAATAATGCTACTTTTGGTTCTGACCTTCTGAAATATTTATGTTTATCTCTGACTATTTTTCTGATATGATCCTCATTAGAATACTTAATTTGGAAAGTATGTTTTTTAAATCATAAAGCTTTATGACTTTAATTAGGAAAATCAGGAGATCACAGGTGAGATTTAAAGACTACCCAGGAAGACATAACTGAAAGAATAATTGCTGTTTTGTCCTTTTAATACTTTTCTAGGTGTAAGACTAGGCAGATGAAAAGGAACAGTGGGAAGAGAGGAGGATGTTAGCTGAAGGATGAAGAGTGTAAAGTAGCAGTGCGTGCTGTTCTCAAGTACTTATGGGAAACTTTTTGTCTGTGTAGATATCATTAGAAATTGTGACAAATATTTTGCTGAAGCATTCTTAAGTAAGTAACAGCCACTCTGTTAAAAATGCCATCCTTCTGCTTGTACTATTACTGCTACTGTAATGCATGCCTAATTGTGGAGCTCTGTTAAGAATGGTGTCCGTTTGGTTTTTACAAGTATTGTGTAGGCAGTGCCTTGCTCCACGTTTCTGAAAGAAAAGTGCACTATCATGGTATCTTCACATCAATGAAGCGTCTATAAACAAAGGGGTTCTTGTTTGTCTATCCTTTGCCTCAAAAAGAGTCAAACTGTTGGCTGCCTGCCTTTGTCGTTTTTTGAACATGAACACGTTCCACGAAGATTTTTGGAAATAATACACGAAGGATAGGAGCAGCACAAACCCAGGCTCTCATTCCCCACATAAGCAAAAAATGTGCTTCCAGACATGAGGCAAAGTTCTCATGCCCATGAAAAAGCATATTTATGTATTCAAATAAAATAGTCTGTTAAGCAGAGTAGAACTACGTGCAGGGATTGCATCAGTCAAGTGGATGTTTTTTCAAAATATCTTTAGATATTACTTGAAAAATTGTTCCAAACCAACTATATTTTGTTTGAATATTGCAGTCTGGCATTTTATCTTTACATGTAGTCATGGTCCTCACAAAATATTCTAGAATAGGAGTATGGATTTTTATTGTTCATATCCTTGTGAGCAGTAAGAGTAAGAATATTTTTTAGATAGAGTAAAATTTGATGCCTTAAACAGTTTTTCCTGGTTAGGCAAAGAAAGTGCTGTTGACTGATACATGTATTTTGATATTAAAGAGCTTTAAATGTATATTTAAAAAAAAGATTTTTTTTATTCATCGTAAAAATTTATTCCTTATTTTGCTATTGTCTTAGTTATTTTTCTGCAGCCACCCCATGTTAATCTGACTTTTACTCTGAAGACTAACTGTAGGCAAACAAAATCTGGCTAATTTTCTGCTAATGACAATGTTTCTCTGGAATGAATTGAAATTCTTCCAAGGCATTTAGAGAGCCACGGCCTCAAGCACATTGAATCCAACGCAGCAAGGGTTCCCTCCCAAGTCCCACCTTTTGCCTCCTTTTTCCATGTAAGTGAATGTTTCCTGGAGAGCAAGACATTTCTCTGAAAGTTAAAATCTATATACAACCACCCCAGTTAAAACACTTTGCATCTCCTGCTAATCCTTTATTCAGTGTGTGGTCTCATGACCAAGAACATGTTTAATTCTTCAGATTTCCAGTTTTAAAATGTTACCAGTGCACTAGGAAGGCCTCTTGTGGTTGCTCTTCAATCATGGTGTGCAAGTGTTGAGTTTTGAAGCAAATTAACAGCCAGGGAGCTGTGAAATGTGTGTTGTAGTTTCAGAAGGAGAAAGACTAGTTTTCATGTGGCCAATGTTGCTCAGGTTCCCATAGAAGTTTGCTGTGGTTGGTTAGCGCATACTCGGCAAATCTCTAACCTGCTGGATTCTTGCATTCACATCAGAGACATGTAGTGTTGTTGAAACTCGCACAAAAATGTTAGGGTGTGTTAGAAACTGAGTACAACCAAATATGTGGCTCCAGACTCTAGATGTATCTGGAAAATCTGAACAAGCAGAGATGGAGATAGACTGACAATGCTGTTCAGATATTAAAAGCACATTATACACCATATTCCTGTTTGAACAAGAACCTATCAGCCTGGAATCAATACCTGCGTTTTTTTGCCTATCTTGTGTACATGAGACCAGCGCTACTCACAGATACTGCTCAGCTTTCTTCCTCAGGACTGCTCTTGTAAATAGGGGCTGCAGAACTGTGCTCTCAATGCATACCTTACAGATTAACCTTGAACTTTTGGATACTGATGACAAAGAGGTAGGGAAAAAACTTTTCTTAAAGCAGGACCCTGAAGACAAGCTTATCTAGCCATACCATTCAACTCTCACTTTTTTTAATGCTAAACATTTAGATTGACATCTAGGAACACTCAGTTAAAATAGGTCATGTTATTCTTCCATTTAACTTTAGCAGTGCCTCTCCACACAGAGATATCCTTAAAGGGATGAGCCAGCATTGTCAGAAGGAAATGGAACCTTATGCTTGCTTTCTAATCTTTGCTTAAGCACAAAATATGTGGAAATATAGATATGAATGCTGTCTTCCAAACAATTCAAATAGTACTTTGCCAAATGTGACTGCAGTCCTACTGCTGTACAGGTATAATCTCCCACAAAGTTAATTTCTCTTCCACTGTAGCCTAAGTAATATATCATTGCCATGAACTTCTAATTTCTTGCAGATGCACTTTAAGATATTGGGCTGTATTTCATCAAGTTGCAGGTTACCTTGTTATTGTTGATCCCTTATTTTAGGACATTAAAACCCCTAGGCTGCAAATTTGCCAGTCTGCCAAAGAGCTATGTGTTACTGGCGCTATATTTCTGATTTAATGATTGCTTACCCTATCACAGCAACATTTTTCAGACCCTTTCTGGGCTGATCAATCCTGGAGCTTTTGCTTTGTAGTGCACAGCACTAAATAAATTGATCTTCTATACCCCGAAAGGCAGTGGAATAGAAGATTAAGCTGGGATGTCATCATTGTATTAAATTCCCAGGGACGAAACAGTGAACTTACTTGAATCAGACTGTCTGCCGTTGCTAAGATACTGGCATATGAACAAAACTTCATGGTAAAAAAAAAAGCGCTAACACATGTGAAAGAATCAGCCCTAGGCACTCAATCTTTTCCCACAGTAGAAAGCTATCATCCATCAACACAATCACCAGAGGGCTACATGCAATCTTAACAAGTACTTTAACATATTGGTGATGGAGCTCAACAGAGGTGAATTTGTCCAGAAAGTGTTTAAAGCAAATGTCCATGTGTAAATTTGTCACACTACATTGCCTAAGCCAAACTGGTTTACCTGGTGCTTCAGGGATCCCTCTCTATGTATGTATGTATGTATTACACAGACAATAATTTATGCTTCCATTTGTCGTGTATTCAGACTTGTTCCACAGGGCAGGCAAGAGATGCTGGAGCAAGTCAGAGTCCAAAGTGCTGACTGAAAAGCCTTTATCTTGTACTGTTCAGAATTCTCCAAGATTCTTAATAATTAAAAGCTTAGAGTTATTAGGCTACAAACAGCACAGTTCATCAAAAAGATTCAATAATCTGTGAAGTGAGAAACCCTACTAAGCTGTCTCTTTGCAATACAAGCAAAGACAATAATGGATCTTGTTCAAGCAAACACATGATTAAATCTGACAATGCACATTAAACATTTGATATGGGCAACAGTCAATACTGATGGAATCCGTTGGTGGAAATACCCTCCAAAGCATCTGGTAGGTGAGGTGGATTGAAGACAGTGACAAAATGGGTACATTAACAATCCGGTACTGTGGTGAATGCTAAAACCCTTCACAAGCAGCAGAAGGATTACCAAAAATAAAAGAATCACAGGCTGTGAATTAATGGGACTTCAGTAAAGATAGATGCTAAAATGACTGAGGAGGTAAACGGAATGTGTTTTTTGTTACCATAGTTCAATAAATTTACTTCTTTCCTTGTGAAACATAACTAGCCCTCTGTCGTTAATGGTGTGTGTAAGAGCACTGTTTGATGGGAAATGGAATTGCTAGAGAAATCCAGTCAGAGAAATAAATCTGTGGTAAATAACTGGAGGTCAGACCAGAAAACAAACCTAAAGAACAGGAGACCTGTGCCAATTATTTCATAAGCTATTTGTAGTAGCAGTATCATTAAACTTGCTTCAAACGGCATTGTGCAATGAAGACACTGTGCTGAATAAGACAAAATTTAATATTACTTCCAAGAATGGGCTGAACTTCAAATACCTGCAAAGTTCAGTGTTTTTGAAAGCTACCTGTCAGAGAAGTGGAACAGATTCATTTATGCGTTGGAGTGGTTCTGTGTTAACGATTGCTGGAACATCCCAGATGTTCACACTTGAGGGCAGACTGATGCTATGCATAAACTCCTTCCTTAAGGTCTAATCCTTTCTTGTTCCCTGGCCACTAAGGAAAGGTATCCTGCCAGAGAGGCTACCAGAGAACTGCCTCTTGCATAGAGAAAATGTGCTGGTGAAAGCAGAAGTCTTTTTTTTTTTTCTCAGCTATAACCATTAGCAGGTACAGACACTTTGCAAGCCTTAGAGCATGCGTGGTATACCTTCTAGCTGCAGAAATACGTATTTTAAATAATGTATGTTAACAGCTGGTCATATTTGGACAGTTCACTTTCTAGCAAGGGTGAGATGTTTGTTTCTGATGGTTGTACCTACAAGGTGCAAACCACCTGCTGCTGCCAGGTCTGGATTCACTGAGCTGTTACAGACACCTACCACTTCACTGTTACTCCCCTGTTTGCCTAGGTTACATGAGTTGCTTTAGTGAGCCTGGACAACCAGTTCTGTGGCTCAGTTACTCAGTTCTTCACCTGTCTTACAGTAATGCATAATTTCAATCTTACTTCATATGCTCTGAATCAGAGAAATATCTCCCTGTGTATATATAGATAAATATGTATGCTATGAAATAATATGGCTGTGTCATGATTTAACCCCAGCCAGTAACTAAGTACCGTGCAGCCACTCACTCCCCACCCTGCAGTGGGATGTGGGACAGAGTCGGAAAAAAAAGTAAAACTCATGGGTTGAGATAAAGACAGTTTAATAGGACAGAAAGGAAGAAAATGAAAAAAAAAAAGACAATAATAAAAAAATTAGAATATACAAAACAAGTGATGCACAATGCAATTGCTCACCACTTGCTGACCGATGTCCCGTTAGTTCCTGAGCAGCCATCCTCCCCTCCCAGCCACCTCCCCCCAGTTTATATGCTGAGCATGACATCATATGGTCTGGAATATCCCTGTGGTCCGCTGGGGTCAGCTGTCCCAGCTGTGTCCCCTCCCAACCCCTTGTGCCCCCCCAGCCTCCTCGCTGGTGGGGTGGGGTGAGAAGCAGAAAAGCCCTTGACGCTGGGTAAGCACTGATCAGCAGGAACAAAAACATCCTTCAATTATCGACACTGTATTCAGCACAAATCCAAAACAGAGCCCCATACTAGCTACTGTGAAGAAAATTAACTCCACCCCAGCCAAAACCAGCACAGGCAGCAAAACCTTTTGGGTTTTACAAATCTAGAATGGCATGTGGCTGTTAACCAATACACTGAAAGTCATAGAGCTCTAAACTGCAAATGTAGACACCATGAACTTAGAAATTGTGTTGCATACTGAGCAAGTTCAAGTGTGGATGGACATTTCTGGCTCTTTGAGAAAGTCTCCTCCTGCGGCCCAGCCTGAGCTCTCACTGTGTTCTTGTCTGTCAGGTGTGTTTCATGCACCTAAAATCAGTCACTAGAGCTTTGTGATCGTAACGGAGCTCTTTGCATTTCCCATCTGACTTAATCATACTTCACTTCTTGAGCCCTTACTGGACTTCACTAATTTGTGAGAGGTATAGGGATGTTCAGATTGTGTCTAGAATATTCATTTAGTGAAGACTCGAGGGCAATATATTATCAGTGAGACATGTGATAAGCTGTGTCCATGAGGGAACATTATTTTTCCTGTTTTGTTATTGCTGGTAATTCTAACTGTTGGTGAAGTATCATTGAAACACAGATGTCGCTCTACATATCCCTTGCCGTGGGCACCTTGCAAATTTAGCATCACTCTAGAATGTTACTTAGGTAACGTTGCCATCTGGATATTTTGGAGTGACTTACTCCTGAGAAAAGTTATTCGCTCCTGAGAAAACAAGTCTTACTTGTGGAGGCTCAGCTCAGCATCTTTGCCGAGACGAAGGAGGCTCCTAGCTCAACAGCTGATACGTCTCAGAGCTGTAAATGCAGGCGGCAGAATCAGGCACATCTCAAAGCACTCACTATGCTCAGTCCTTGTTTACAAATTGTTATGATTCAACCTTTTATTTTTTAAGATTCTAATGGAATTCCAGGGTTGAGGGTCAAGCCTTAACCCAACGTCCTGGAAGCCTCTTTTGAACGGACTTGTCCTGATGGCTTCTCTTGGGCTGGCTGTTCAACAGTTAACCCAATAAAGAAGAAAATTAATCAATTAAAGTTACCTATTTAGACCTGCATTTTAGTAGTGTTTCAATCACACTTTGCATGCTGTTCAGCTCTTTGCAGTTGCTAGGTTTTTCCTGTTTTCAGAATAAATAAAAGGAGGTGTGAATAACAGTTGTATTATGCACTTTTAAATGATTTTTTTTAAATTATATAAGGCCTATGTTTGTTCCAAGTTATCCTGACAAAAATCTGGAATATTTTCTTTGGGGCTAATGAAATTAAAATAGTGGAAAACAAAATGTAAGTAACATCAGAATCTAACACAACAAGCTTAAGAAATATTGGAATAATTAATCACAATAAAAATGAATCGTGTTATATTTCTTTCACAGTCACTAAAATGGTATATTTAAATCAACATTAGCTAAAATTAAAAAAATAACCCCATTCTGGATGAGCAGTTGCATTGCTTGCAGGCTTCTTCACAGGGAACCATTACATATGCATTCATTTGAAAGTGACTTGTTTCCACATTCTACTTCCATCTTCCTTTTCAAATTGCATTAGTTAAAATTTGCCATAAAATTAAAACGTGTTGTTAAAGCGAGGACTAGCAGTGCTTGCTGGAGTATATTTTATTCCCGATTATACTGCCCTGAACCTAGAATAATGATAGCAACGAAATTACTCCAGATTTATGCCACCTTCAGTCAGAACAGAATCTGAGTTTGGAAAGCGTGATTTTGATGTCATGTAACTTTCTCATTCATATGAAGTGATGCTGATGTGTCCCAAGCAGAGAAGACCAACTCAGGCGAAACTATCAGTGCTGTTATGTTATGAAAAGTCAGTTGTATTTAATATGCTTTTGAGATATTGCACAGTCTTACTTTGAGACCCCCAAACTGCTGAAATTCTTTGTGTGTGGTTCAGCCCAGTCTCTGATTTTTGTTATTTCAAAGCAGCTGGGAAGTGGAGCACTGGGAGGAGGTTCCCCCATGCCAAGAGGGAGTTGTTCAGCACAGGGCTTTGCCAGGACTGCCACTAAGTAATAGCAGATGAAAATTGCAGTGTGAGAGCTGGGGGATGAGAAAAGCACACAGCAGAAGAGCATAGTGGTATCTGGGTAGATATTACAAGGGGGATGGGAAGAGCTGGGCTGAAAGTTGCTGTTGGGTTGAGCTGCTTGAAAGCATCGTGGCTGATTGCAGCTGTAAGGAGTGTTTTTCTTTGCTCCCTTTCACACATGTCCCAGATTGCCTAGCACTAATTCCAAGGGCCATCACTGCTTTGTGGGAATGCAAGACTGTTTCAGAGATAAATGGCACTTATTTGCTTTATCCTAAAGCCAAGCATTTTTTGGATAGCAAGAGACAGTCAGGACTGAGAGCTTCATATATTACAAAGGCAGCTAAGCATATACATTTTATAATGGGCAAGGATCTCGCGCTCTGTTTTCCAGGAACCATGACCGTGTATTTTTAAAAAATGCAGTAACATGCCTGCATTCACCACCCTGCAGCCTGATTTCAAGGCACCTCATGATGCAACTTATATTTTGGAGAGCTGTATTAAATACATGTACATTTTTCAAGTTGAGACAACTTGTGTGGGATTCATCTCACCTACCTTTGTAATTCCCAGTAATTAGGCTCTATGTATAGTCAGTGGAAGTGGAGTGAAACCTCTAGATTGCATTTATCGGCTCATAAGATAAAGTGAATTGTTCTCTCAAGCAACTTGTGCTTCTCTATTGACTATACAGGCAACTCAGAGGACAAGCTAGCTTTTACATAGCTAATGTCAGTTGAAACTTATTCTGCTCACATTATACCACATCCCTAAGGAAAAAGTGCCTCAGTATCTTTCCTTCACACTATTATGCAAAAAGTATTTAAACTGTTTGTGAGGGATCCTGCACCAGCCAGAACTTTGAGGTAGAACCGCACCACCTCTTCTATGAAGGATTGGCCAAAAGGTTCTCAGTCTCCACAGGCTGGGTTTTAGGACACAAAGTCTAAACTAGAAGAAACAACCCCCCCATCTACTTGGTGAAGCATGCTACTTGAAAAGATGTAAATATAAAGTTGCCCTTCCTCAGTAGATTTTTGCAGGCTGGGTCCATTTTCTCCATTTTCTCTTGCTTTCTCTTTTCTACACCTCTAACCCCCAAAGAAAGAGCAAACCAACTTCTCTGTGAAGGTAATTTCCAAAAAGGAACTGAAGTAAACTCAGGCTAATTCATTCAACCTGCCTGGAAACCCTGGAACCCCTTTCTCCCATGAAACCCGTAGAAGTCACTGCTGAAGTGACAGACCCTGGCCGTGCCCCTGACCCCAGCTTTCCCGCTTGCTGTCTTTCTCGCAGCTGACCTGCCTCCCCTTGCCCACCAGATGTGTCTGCTTGCTGGCCCCCCCAGCCCAGGGCACAGGAGGCACAGCAGCAAACAAGCATCATTCTCATCCCAGATGAGAATAAGGGAATAAGATTTCTTGGGAGAGCTAGCACACATGCCTGAGAATATTTTCCTATCAGTTACACTCACTTACGTGCTATCTAGTAGATGTTGCTGACTGGTGTCTAGTGGCCTGGCAGGTTTGGTAGCTGTGGAAAAAGTCACAATTATAACTGGCTTCCGTATAGCATCTTTGTTCCTGAGTTCAGCAGAGAAACCAAGTCCATTAGGATTTTCCTCATGAAGTCCATCCAGATTAAAAACAGAACAGTCAGCCAAAATGGTGTAGGAAGCTCATTTATTTGGCTTTTAGGTGCTTTATGTCTGATTACAGAACGTATGTAAATCTTTTGTATTCCAATTGAAATGTGATTACTTCTTCCTTTATTACTTCCTTCTCAGATCAACATTTTGCTTGCTTAAAGACAGAAACAACCTGCATAGGTAAAGTTCATGCATAGGAAATTAAAGAAACTGAGTCTGAGATTGCTATAAATGGTGTCCTCATTATACATTGTGTTTAGATTTTCTGTCCTATTGTACGTGAAACCTCTATCTCCCTGTAGAGGGAGTTCATAGCATGAAAACAGTTAGCTAATGTTTAGCAATTAAATAACTAATTGGCAACAAATAGAACTCTAAAAATCATAAACAGATATCTGAGCATTTAACTGTTAGTAGAATTCCTTTTCTGGGTAAGCATATACTTCTGTCTGTATTACCTTGTGCCTGAGATCACAAATAACCTCTCACATCATGTAGTTATTAAATAAGTGTTACATCATAGCATTTAATACACTTTCAGTAGTAAGTTAAAACTTCCTAATATGTATCACAGAGCTGATGAAACGTTAGTGTTAACTGCATCATAACTAAAAAAGTCCTTGCATATAGCTCCCAGGCTCCCCAGGACATCATGACTGCATGCACACAGCTGGCTTGAGTTACTTTTCTCCTCTTTTTGTGTCTGGTGGGGATTCTTTTTGCCAGCTGGACCCCCAAAATATAGAAAGGAAGAAACTTGGTTTCATGAAGCAGAGGAGGTTTTGTATCATGCCATTCATTAAGTATGGGTAGGTTAGTCTTTAGGTAGACCCTGCATTTCCCTTGTGAATAAGTTCATGATCTCACTCATCGCCTTATCTGTGCAGCTGGAACCCATGCTGAAACTCCCTGACAGAGTCCTGGTGGGTTTGACAGGGGAAAACCAGGAGGTCCAGCTGTGTACTTCAGGTCAAGCACAAACTGGAGCAAACAGCAGCAATCCCAATACAGTTAACAGCAAATTAGAGATGAAGAAAAATATATTTTGTGGGGAAAAAAAATTGATGGGAAAGCCCCACACCCTCAACCCACACAGTGTCTTGCCGAATGCAAAAATCAATATCAGTTCCTCCTGAAAAAAAAGCCCCAAACAACAAATTTAGTCATATGTATGTATATCTGACTAGAAGCTTCTGAAAAATTTCCCCCAAAGCTTGGCTGAAACCTGCCAAAAACTTTTCTAACCACAAGAAAAACATAAACAAACAAAACTCAGTTTTGAGTGAAGCAGATACTTCAAATGAAAGTGCTAATTGAATCCCAAATCTGATAAACAGATTGATGGCAACTTTTCAAGTAAGTCTTCTGGTGAGAATAGGCTCAGGCAACCCAGCAGGGTAGTAGCTTCTCCTTGAACTGCCTTGGTCCCAGCTGCACAGTAACACATGGCAGGGAAGAGGCATAAGGCCTGAAGGCTCCTTACAGGGTGAGAGTGAAAGCAATAAAACATGGAGCCAGACATATTTCGCATTTGCAAGACAGGAAGATAAGGGAAGCATGGAGTCTTATTTCCACCATGCACCATGCAGCAGATTGACTTCCTCCCTGGGTAATGGGGGTAACATAAGTCTCAGCTCTTTACCAGAAAACTTCAGAGGCTGCAGAGCAGCATCTTGCTTCTCAGTTTTAGGCAGCTACTTAATCACCATTTAATCATCTGGGGTGGTTGCCAAATTCCTTCTGAGGGACTAAATTAGGGATTATTTAGGGAGTTTTTCTCCCTGGATATAGCTTTTATGAAAGCAACATGCATGACTAATTGCAAAGTAATAAAAGCTGGAGACTGAAATTAAACTATGAAAAAGCTGAATAAAATCTTGTCTTTTGGTTGGGTTTTTTTGACACAGTAAATTCTGGGTAAGCAAATGTAAAATGAGTTTATGTCATCCTGAATATAAGCATTTACTGCAGTGATGTTGATTACCATGTGTCCATTTGCACCAAGCTTTCCCATTTGCACTGCATTTTTGCAGAAGGCCCCTGCACATGTTTGTTAGCTGGGTAATGCTCAGAGCTGCAGGCTTGTGAATCAGTCTGAGATAGAGCTCTTCTCTGATGTATGGGCTCTTGCAAACATCTGCTTTCTGCATTGGCATCCCACAAAATGCCAAGGCAAGGTCACACAACAGCTTAGGTTTTGACTTTTAGCTAGAGTCTGGGGCCTAGCGTGTGTGAATATTACCTAGACTGAACAGGGTGATGTTTCTGCTCTTGAGACAAAATGGAAACCCTGCTGTAAAGGGAAATCAGAGCTGTTTTGAAGGCACAGAGAAGAATAGCAATATTACCGCCATTTCTGCTGCTGCCTAGAGAAGGATGTGTCAGGACCTCCCATGATGACATCCAGACAGCACTGAGGAAAAAGAAATCCCTAGTTTGTATGCAGAGACCAAAGCTGTTTTGATCATTGAAAGAGAAAATAGACATGGAGAGGGAGGCTGGGAGCAGCTGACGCTGGAAATGGGAGAGGCAGCCCACAGACATTGCAGTGCCATATCAGCATTGAACACTGTGGTGACATGGGGTTCAGCCCAAGGTGGCTACTAAGTATTTAGTCAGTGCCTTAGCAGGTTTTCAGTCCCGGTTTCACCCTTAATGCTACCTATGTTAATTAGTTTAAAGCTAGTTTGGATATGTTAACAAAAGCTTCATCTACAGTAGCAACTGAAATGTCGATCAGCCTGGAATGAGCGTATGGGAGTTGGAGACCAGATAAGGCTGAGCCTGGCTGAGAAAATTGAGACTAAGATAAGAAGACTAAAAGGTGGGTCCAGGGTGGATGAGGTAAGAAGTCTGGTGCAGAGAAGAACAGACCAGAATGGGCAGTGAAGAAGTGTTCCCTGATTTGGTGTGATGCAGTAAATGTGTGATGCACACTGAGCAATGCAGAAAGTGCAAAACATGAAGCAATTCCTCTGTCAGTGATCACTGCTCATCCGAGGCACAGAGTGCACTCATGCCCTGTGGAAAGGGCTGTATCTGAGCATGCAATGAGAGGCAATGTCATAAAAAGTGCACAGAAAGAGGCTTCATGAAGGCTGCACAGGGAATCTTATCACAGCCTTTCTTGACTTTGAAGCACAGATGCCAACCACTCTGTTGTCACAGGTTTTTCTGTGCACGAGAGAAGCTCGTGTAGATTGTCAAGTAAAAATACACTGTATGCTTTTGGATGTAAGTGAAAAAATCTGGATTAGGGAGGATGTCTACGTCTTCCATAGCACAGCATGGGAAACTGGCTGTATAACAAGTTTTTGGTTTGTTTAATTTTTTCCTGGAAGCATCCCATATTGGTACTGGTTAGAGGCAGAATGTCAGAAAAAGCGGCTTATTGAATGGAAATAATACAGGGAAATTTGCTTAGCAAATAAAAGCCTCATTGCTCTAGAAGTTGAATCTTTTTTCTCTAATTTTTTTTTTGGGGGGGGGGTGAATTCTTTATCTTTTCACCTCCTAAAACATTCATTGTAGTAGAAAAGATAGAATATGCCTTTCTCATATAACTTTTTTTTTTAACATGGTGAATTAAATCTGCTGATCAATAGCCCACCAAGTTCAATAGATAGATTTGATCTTTATCCTTTGGCTGAGGTGCTAAATGCAAACTCCTTTCACTGATATTAGCATGATTAATGCAGATAATCTGCTATCTACTCTCTGATAATCTATGCTATCTACTATCTAATAATCTATGTGAGAATAAAACCTGATCTGATGTTATACATAACATCAGCAGTATGAAGAGGAGTGACATTCAAATGAAAAATGAGACTGTTGGAATGCCTTTTAATAGCTTGTAGGGAAGTGTGGTATATATAATTAAAAATATGGATTTCCCCCCTACATTTCTAAAACTTCCATGACAGGCAATGTCGTATAAAAGTTCTGGCCTTTATCTCCAAGTATTGTCTGCGTGAAATTTCAGCTAAATCTGTTGACATATGGAAGTCAACAAAACATGACATTATGTTGCTAGTTTGCTTTCCAGTATTTTGTGAAAGACCCTCCCTACTGAACACTGGAAGACAGGACCGAACATAGGGCAAGGCAACTCAAACAGTTGCAATGCCAAGTTCCCCATTGCCACAAGAACTTACTTTGCTCCAATTTAAAACTCTCTTGGCCTTCATGAGGCTATGCCAGTACTTCAGGCTGACCTAGATGCTGCCAGTCATCCTGGGGAATGGTTGTCCTAGCAAGACCAACCTTCAGGAGTCCCACACCCTGGAGACCAGGGGGAAAGTCTGGAGCAAAGAGGTAGCCTTAGTGATACAGGATCGGGTTAGATCAGGTACAACACGATCAGACTAGACAATACTTAAGCCTCAGTACAAGAGACATATGGACGTACTGGGGAGTTGTGGCCTGCTGGGCACATCCCAGGTTGCCGGGCACATCCCAGGTTGCCAGGCACATCCCTGGTTGCCAGTCTCAGCCGTCCCTACCTCTCACAGCTTGCCAGATGGCTGATGCAGCTCCCTGGTGGCCCTTTCTGCTGTGGGGCTGCTCACTAAGTGTAACATGTTTCTTGCAGGCTCGTCCCAAGCAGTGGCCTCCCCTGGTCCCATCTGGCAATGATGGTGGAGTTGGCCACTCGGCAGGGAAGTTTTGAGAAGACAGGTAGGAAGGGCCTTTCCCCCTCTTGCAGGTGGGCACTTCTGCTGCACTGGGGCTGCTGCTGCCCTTCCCACAGGGCACGTCTGTCCTCATCGCTCCGCAGCAGGAGAGGGTCGAGTCCTCGGGGGCCCGATGTCTCTCCTTTGCACCCAGCAGTGGGGGGACAGAGCTGAGAGGGTCTGAAAGGGATCGCCTGGTGGTTGTCATCCATGGATTTTTGTTCTGTTTTCCTTTGCAGCAGGTGGGACTGGGAGGAGGAGGAGACGATTGCCGTGGCCCTTTGTGCTGTGGAGGACCTTGGCTGCCTCAGAGGTGCCCGGGCAGCCGGCGTCCATCTGCAGAGGGGCTCTCTTTGGTCAGCCCCTGGCAGCTCCCTGCAGGAGGGAAGCCACGCTGCCCCAGCCCCTCCGGGTAAGCAAGCCTGATGAGGGGATCCCATCCCTCTGGCTTCTCCTGAGAGGCGGTGTCCCCAGCAGAATGACCCTGGGTTCACCAGTCCAACACTGGTCAGGGCCAAAGCTGGCTCCTCCTCACATCCCATGTCACCTAACTGCAGCCACCCCTCGATCCCACCCCAGTGAAAGCAGAGCTGTCCACACACGACCCTGTCTCTGAGGAAGGTTCACCTGCCCCAGGGCCTGCTTCAGCCAAGCAACTGTCCTCCTGTCTCCCCTGCAGGACCTGCTGGCTATCCTGCACGAGCACGGACCATCCACCAAGGGCATATTCAGGCTTGTGGCCAGAAAGAGAGCCTGTCGAGAGCTGAGGGAGGCATTTGACAGCGGTGGGGATGTCCGGACACCTGTGAAGCCAACTTGCACACCTGCTGGCTGTTACCCTGAACGTGAATTTTGGGGGAGAGTGGCACAGAGAAGCATTTCTCTGGTTGGAGCACTTCCTGAGGGCACTGGAGACTGCTCCGTTAGGTGACTATTATCAGAAGGAGAGAGAGATGGCAGTAGTGTTCAGACTAAGTCAGGGATTTTTCAGCTTCTCATGCCCAGCCACCAAGAAGGCTGGAGGGGCACAAGCAGTTGGGAGGGCACACAGCCAGGGCAGCTGACCCAAACTGGCCAAAGGGATATTCCATACCATGTGATGTCATGCCCAGTATATAAACTGGGGGGAGTTAGCCTTGGGGGGATTGCTGCTCGGGAACTAACTGGGCATTGCTTGGCAAATGGTGAGCAATTGCATTGTGCATCACTTGTTTTGTATATTCTAATTCTTTTATTATTATTGTTTATCATTATTATTATTATTATCATTATTATTTTCTTCCTTTCTGTCCTATTAAACTGTCTTTATCTCAACCCATGAGTTTTACTTTTTTTTCCCAATTCTCTCCCCCATCCCACTGGGTGGGGGAGAGTGAGCAAGCAGCTGTGTGGTGCTTAGTTGCTGGCTGGGATTAAACCACTGCAAATGGGAAAGGCTATTTTGTCTCTTTTCAGCCACCTGCGTTGAAACCAATGGTTTGGTGTGTGCAGGTGAAGGGACTGGTGGAGTTTTTCACTGAGAACTGCAGGGAAATATTTAGGGAGAAGATAGCTGGCCCTCTCAGTCCCTCAGCCAAGGAGTCACCGGCACCCATTGCCAGCTCCACAGGTATGAGGATGGACTGAGGACTGTCAGAGGCTGGGGCTTCTGGTCCTATTCCTTAGTGTGTTCTGGGTGGGCATCTGTGCAAATAGGGAGAGCTGCTGAGGGCTCAAGACTTGACAGGTGTTTTCCTACTGGAAGGCTTCCCACAGGTTCAGAGTGACAGGATTCACAAAGCAAACATCATGGCCTCCGTTCTGCACCTGCCCTTCACTTGTTCATCAAGCAGATGATTGGAGAGCAATGCTCTTTCCTCAGCGTCATTTCTGGTGGGGCTGAACATAGGGTGTTGCTCCCTCAGCCCCGCTTGTCCCATGGTCTTTGTTTGACCACTGCCTCTCAGGGCAGGAACAGTTTACTCCTCAAGATAAGCTGATGCCTGAGGGCCTTGGCTCTGACTTCTGAAGCCTGCTGGCTGAGATGTGCTTTTCCAGATCCTCTCCATTCAGCGCAGCAGACATAGAAGAAAACAAGGCATCCAAGGGCCTAGAAGAAAACTGGTTTTGGGCTTCAGATGTGTTTTGCTTTAGTTGTTTTTCATTTCCAAGAAGTCACTTCGCTGCACCTGCTTTGCTTTCTAGAGCTGCATTTGGAAGAGCAAGGTGGCCATGCAGGAGAAGCGGATAGGGAGCATCAAGCTGAAGCACTTCAGGTTGCAAGACCTTCTCTTCTTCAAGGAGCAGGGGGAGATATGATGGTGGAAAATGAAACAGCAGAGGTATGTCAGGTCCACAAACACTGTAAGAACCTGCCTCATGCATGAGGGAAGTTTCTGATGTAAAGCTGAGGCTGAAATGTATAGGGTCTTATCCTCACCAGGAACAGAAAAGAAATCTGCCCCAGTGTCTACTGCGTCTGCAAAAAGCAGGCCAGTGCCTGCTTCTGCATAAGCAATGGCTTTCCTTTTCTCAGCTAGAAATTCCTATGCTGAGATATAACTCTCTCCACCATCCAGACACAGAATCCAGCAGAAACAGAGTCAAAAATAGTGCCTCTCCCTGGCATTAGGTCTGTTGTGTGTTTGGTTTATTTTTTTCCTCAGAATGATACGCCATAAGGAAAAATGGAAAGATTGTCAGGTGCATTAGGCATGTGCTGAATCACGTGAAATACCTACAAGTTATCACGCAGGAAAAGACAGATTTCAAAAGAAAAGCCTCCCACCCCAGAAAGTGGTACTGCTGCCAAAGGGATATCCACAGAAATATTTCTCAGGAGAGCAGAAGAAATCCTGGCAGAAAGAAGTTGGCAAGCCTTTCCCTGCTCCCCTCTCCCAGCATCTCTCAGAGCTCCAGGCTGAATAGCCTCCTCCAATTAACTGAGTGTTACACTCCCATGTGAAAGTTGTGTTCAAAAGTGACAAACAGGTGATCCTCTTCAGAAAAGGTCTTTTAAGAAAGGACTTCATTCTGTCTGAGCACTAAAATCTTCTGAAAGGGCAAGCAAGGTCATCCATCAGTCTGCAGCTCTCCAAAAGTTCAGAGTAAGGCTGATGCAGGTTTGCCATTGGACTTTGTGCAATGATCCCATTAGAAATTGCTCAGCTGAGCTGTCCTGTGAGTAGCTGTCACCTTCAGAAAAGTTTAGCTGAGATCCTAGCTGATCAGAGCTTCACAGACTCTTATTTTGGGGTGGGCGACTGTGTGAAATGTAGATAATGCAAACGAATCCAAGTGCTCTGCTTTTAAGAGCAAGGTAGAAATTTGGCAAACAGTAGCTTACTACTCCACGTAGTCCCTTGCCGCCTGTTAACTTCTACATTTTCATTGTAGGTGCCTGTAGCTTTGACTGCAGTTGCTCCAGAAAGCATGATAGATTTGCTCCTATGCTTTGAACAACTGGAGAACTTGTCAGAGGAAAGAAGGTAGAATGAGTTAGCTTTGATTAAAAGAAGAACTGATTCAAGTTTATCATGGCTTTACCTAACCAATAATACTATTGGTTTGGATTGGTTTGCAGGCCCTTCTCGGGGAAACAAAACCAAAAAAAACCCAGAAAGAGAAAACAAACCTGTGAAGAGGGGAGTGAAAACCAACCAGACAAGAAAAGGAGAAAGAGAAAAAGAGCTTTCAGGGGTCCGCAATTGAAAAGATCCAAGAAGGCTGAGTAGAACAAGAAGCCCAAGTGTGTAGAAGACTCTGCTGTTCACCTTTCAACACTTTGGACACGACTTTAACTATATGAAATGTTTTCATGATGCACAAGGATGGCCCCAGATAGGAAACATGCACCTGCTTTTGGGAGAAAATGTGTGTCTGGAGAAAAATACCACTCCAAATTTTGCAGTCCTAACTTTGCACTTGTTGAAGCTCTGCTTGTACAAAGGTAAGCAGACACCCTGGCAAGGTCACAAGAATCACAATTTTTAGCTCTTTGACCTGCTCCCTTAATAAAGAAGCAAAGCCTCCCTTTTTTGTTCATGCCAGTTGACAATCCTAAATCTGGCTTCTATTATCTGAATTCCAGATACGCAGCAAGGATTTCTTCCAGGTAGCTTTAGACATGAAGATATTGGCACTTCTTAAAAAAGGTCGTATTTCCCCTGAGATAATTTAGAGAGAGAAAGAAAAAGAAAAAAAAGGAAAAAAAAGGAAAAAAAAAAAAGCAAACACCATCTAGGACCTGTGCAGAAGGGATCTAGCCTGGTGCCTTTGCATTTTTTCTCTGGACTGCCCACTAGAGAGCAAAGCAGTCCAGGCTGGCTCAGTGCAGAGGGATCAAATGAGACCGCTCAGTGTGGTGTTTTTCAGAAAGAGGGACGCAAGTCCTGGAAGCAGCCCAGTCCCAGCCAGCTCGGCAGCTCTGCCTGAGGGAGCGTTATGCCTCTAAACCTGGGCTGCCAGAAAGGAACAGTGGGGGATGCTGCTGCTCAGGTTTTGGAAATGACTATGTGATAGCTACCCTGGGGCTGCCTCTCGAGCCCTGCAAACGGGCCCTGTAAATCTGTGTAAACCTGCAGTTCTCTGAGGTTATTGCAAGTGTTTAGAAGCAATCCCATAGTCACTGCCAGCAAGAGTTCTCTCTCCTGTGCTATGAACAATTCCTTTTACATTGTATTTCCCCCCAAAAAGGGGAACAAAATCACTCCTATTCCTGCCTTTATGATCCTGTCAGTCCTTTCTGACTCTATCACTGCAGGTGCCGATTTATTTTTACCAGTGGGTGGCTGAGCTGCGACTCCTGGGCTACCTGGGGTGTGATGTGGCTCCAGTGCCTTCATGGTAGAGGTGAGCGGAGGCGAAGTGAGGAGAGAAGAGGAGCCCGTGCCCTGCTGCTCTTGCCAGCGGATTACATTTGGGCAGGACTGAGGTGGATCAAAAAGGGTGCTGCGGGGCATCGGCCCACCGGGTGCCAGGGCCGAGCACTCCTGCACCACCGTCAGACCCACGCCCCCGTGAAAGGGAAAAAGCCTCTCAGAAGACACCTCGGGTGTGAGGGCATCGCTGAGTCCTGTGCTGCCTGTCCTCTGCTTTGTACGGGGCGAGCAGCGGGTGCAAGAGGCATCCACCCTGGCAGGAGACTTTGCTGTCTGTTTCTTCAGCCCCACAAGCACATGCCTGCCAGCTGGCAGAGCTGAGAGGTGGCTTCGTGACCCATGGAGAGCACTGGGGAGCTCAGTTCTTCACTGTTGGATCACATTTTTTAAATTATTTGTTAGCCTCCTTCAAAGTAAAGACTAAAGTGATTAGGACCCGGACATATTTTCGATTTCAGGATTGATTCTAGTCATGGTATTATTGATTCTGTAGCTTTTGAAAAAGTTGAAACAGCATTTCTTGAGCAGGTCATCAAAGAGGCTGATATATTCAGTAGTTTATCTGAATTGGCTCCTACCACCTACCTTGTAATTGTGTCCATAACTTGGATCAATCAAAGTGTTTTTCTGTAAAATAAATACATACAGCTGTTTCAGGGGATATACACCCAACTAATGTAGGATTTATTTCCAATGCATTGAACTCTGCAGACATATGGATCTTGAAACCTCATCTCTTCTGTGGGATCTTGGAACATGTTGAAGTGCTTTTTTGATTAGCAATGAGTGTAAACATTTGCTTGCACATGGAAGGGCTTCAATAACCCGACTCACTGGTTAAAGACAGCAGAAATATGGAACTGCATGTGACAAGGAGGAGAAAATACTGTTAATAATTCTCTGAGAAGCAGAAGTTTGGAGCCTAGTCTTTTGTGCATTAGGGCCATATTTACCTTGCATTTCAGATTTGCTCATCATTTTAGCATTGTTTGTGAGGAGGAAAAGATTCTTTCTGTATACACAGTAATTTATTTACATTTAATAAACAGCTTGAAATCCTACTACACTAATGATAATTTTTCCAGACTAATGAAAATTAAAAACAAAAGTATGCCTGCTAAAATAAGTCTAATCTTCTGTTACTGTAATAAAAACAGTAATTGTTTCAATTGTGTACATTTGTAGCTACAGCAGTTGCAGAGTTGCTGACTACCATACTTTGACGTTCAAAACACAATAAACTTGTCTTGAAGACTTTATACAAATGTAATATTTTTAATATGGCACTCCTTTAAAATATTAATTGTTCAATAACAGGTTTGTAAATGAAAGCATAAAGATAGAAATGTGTTTCTGCTTGGCAAACTGAAAAATGTGATGAGGTTAATAAATCAGCTGTTAATAAATCAGTGTTTGTTGCCATTTCTATCTCTTATCCTCCTCTCTCTACCCTCCATACAGCCCTTCCACAATCCCACATGCTTATGCAAGATACTTCTGTCCAAGACATTGCTGTATATTGTCCGAGATATATTGTCCCGTTTGCAGCTAACAGTACAACGGCACACCTCCAGGAAATTCTTCTCCTTCAGGAGTAAGTCTGAAATAACTGCATGGACATCACTAGACCAGGATCTGGTCTAAGTCCAGATTATGGTGTGGATCCTGGATTCTGTCTTCCAGCAGTTGCTCTGTGAGACTATTTGCCCCAGAGCTCTGCCAGGGGGTCAGGACTGAGTGCATGGCCACAAAATGGTGATGAACAAGGCCACAGAGGATCACAGCCACTCCCTCCCGAATGGATGGGGAGCTCTGCATTAGTGATAATGAAGGAGCGATGGTCCCTGTAACCTTGCCCCATAAATCTTCTATTTATAAAGTTTTGTAAATAGGTACCTTACAGGATACGGCCACAAACGTTGCTAAACTCCCTGCAGTGATTAGCCCTGAAGGGAGGAACATGTCCAGAGCTGCCTTGACACACAAGCCTTTGAGTTACCAGCTGAATTTAACTTCAGTACACAGCTCCTTGAGCTGCAGTGCAGCTCTTTTGCCGACTTCTACCAACACACACACACACTGTTCTCCCTGTAATCTGCGTCCCCATCCCAGGAACTACATTTGCCTGCCACATGCTTGTACCTGTAATACATTCCTACAGGAGAGGATTGAGAGGGCTATTAACGGGGTCCTAACTAAAGCTGAAATGTTTTCTGTAAGTGATATTTCTATTTGGGGAGGATCATAACAATAATATTTCAGGATATCAAAAAAAATCCAACTGTATGATAGAACAGGAACTTTCAGGCTCCCCTCTACCCTGCAAAAAGTGAGCAGCAACCTATAGGCAGGAGCATGTCATGGTCTCAACCAGACATATCACATAGACCTGTCTAAAACAGCTCTTAACAAAAAATCCAGTCTCACAAAAGAAAATAAAGGTAGATAAATCTAGTGACTCTAACCAGACTACGCTTATAAACTCAGCATCTCTCTTCACAAAAATGATCACTAAGACAATGAATTTTATTTCAGTACTGGGCTCTTTTCAAGATGATTAGGTTATTGTTTGGGAAATTGGATGTTTATTCAGGAAGACATCCATTACAAAATGTAACCTCTATTTTAAGTGGTCAAGAGAACGCACAGCCCAAGGTTACATCTGCTGGTGTGTGAGCCTATGGCCAGTGGAGTCCCTGGACAACTTCACCAAGATTCCTGTCCTGAGGCCGTTCTTCAATATCTTTCAGTTGATTAAGAAATAGACAGTCTATCTGCTTACTGTCACTGTCCAGGGCAACATATTCATCCCAGGTGGTATTTCATGCTCTGCTACCTGTCTTTCTAAGGGAAGAAGTCTCCATAACAAAAGTACTTTTAATCCTAACTGGGGCAAAGCAAAGGTGTGATGCTAAACAGTCTCTCCCTTTCAGGGAGCATTAATTTCAGGCAGTACAAATAGGATTTTAGTACCTTACCACATCCTAGGAACACCTGTGTCCAGTTCTGTGGTGTCCTTTGCATCACCTGGGGATCCAAGATCAGAGACCACAGAATTCAGAAAGAGGTGTAGGATTAATTTTTTTTTAATACTATTTTCAGTATTTCCCAGATCTAAACACTATTAGGTGAAGATAGAGCCTGTTCTCCATATTATCTTACCATTTGTAGTCTTACTTTCTTCAGAATAGTCTTTTAATACACAAATGATAACCCATAAATGATAGTCTTTCAGCCCAGAGAACAATCTAAAATATTAGTAATATTTAACTTATCCTGCATTTTCAGTTGATGGACAGATTAAATTATCCTTCTTTAACTAATTCTTATTTCTTAGTTTCCACAACATCTCCTCCTGAAGAATCATAAAAATGCCACATTTCACAAGATCTATGTTTATGCATTTTCAGTCGGAGACTCCAAGGATACTTAATGAAGGCATCAGTGATGATGGAGATCAGCCCTAGGTTCTTCTGGCAAAACAAGTTGCTCAGGCATTAATTACTTTTGCTTTCTCCAATTTTTGCCTCATGGTTTGTTCCTTCTCAAGAGAAGAAAACCCCACCAGGACAGCTAAGTCTGTCCTCTTCCACTGCAGCAGCTATTTTTGATGGACTTATCCCAGCTCTCCTTGGGAAAAGCTTCAAAATAAACTGCCAGGCAACATGAAAACCAATCTTTATAAGTTAGAGCAGACCTTCCTACCTCAGCCAGAAGGTCTCCAGAGAAGCTGGAGAAGCAAAATTCGCTAGGATATTCACCCACCACCCTATGAAGTAGCTTGTGTGCAAAGAATGAAGCTTTACTTTCAGTGCCTGGTGTCACGCAGTAGATCTTGGCTGCTTTTTCACTGTGAGTAACCACACAGCTGCAAAAGCTGTGGTCTCACTTAAACTCTGGATTTTCCCACATAAACCTACATCGCATTGTTATAAGAGTTACCAAAAGTATATTTCATCTTCTTAAATAGTATCTATGGGCTTATTCAAGTCTTTTCAAGGTCTTTTCTACCTCAGAAGGGCAGGACACACAGGCTATTAGGGAACAGAGATACTGTATAGATAGAGGCCCCAATAATCTATTTATCTCCTGTAACTTCCCACTATCCTGTGCTCAGCTGCCACAGGACAAGAAGGTCCATGTTTGTGTCTGGATCCTGATCATGATGATGCCTTCCTCTTACAACATAACTTGTTGAGGTTTTGTTTTGAAACACACAATATGCCAAAGGATTGATGGGAATAAGGAGCTGGAAAAGCCAGGTTCAATGGTGCCCAGAAACCCTTGCAAATGCTAACGGCATATTCTAAGATAAAATACATGTGCGCTCCCCTATCTCACTGTTTTCTGACTCTATCGCTGTAGGTGCTGATTTATTTTTACCAGTGGGTGGCCGAGCTGTCAGTCCTGGGCTACCAGGAGCGTGATGCAGCCTTGGCATCTTCTTGGTGGAGGCGAGGGGAGGCAAAGTGAGGGGAGGAGAGAAGAGGAGAGGAGAAGCATCCATGACCTGCTGCTCTTTCCAACAGATTTTGCTTGTGCATGAGTGAGTGGGAATAAAAAAGGGCACTCTGGGGTGCCTGCCCACCAGGTGCTTTGGCAAGCCTGTGGCAGTTCAGCTTGATGCAATCCCTTTCTCCAGAGTGAAAATAACCAACCTTTTCTCTGCTTTCCTGATGATCCTGCCCTCCATCAAACCCCCTTACAGTTCTCTCGTGCTTTCCAATGCCAAAATCCCAGCAGTCACTGCATTGCTCTCTTGAAAGCTAATTTCTTCGGTGATGCCTGCAAAGCAATCAACACTGATGGGCTGCTACTGCTGATTTGTGGGGTACTAAAGCACGGTCATCTTAGTTTGCAGCTCTGTAAGCAACTGAGTTTTCAGTTTCATAGCTTAATTTAAAAAAAAAAAAAAAGAAGTTAACTGAAACCAAGGTGTTTTAAGTGTTCTCACCAAAACCAAAACAAAATTCCTTTTCTGTCTGAAAAAGTCTTTTCAGTTCATTTCAGGAGGACAGGGATAACAGGGGCTTGTGTTTCCTGAAATTATCTTGATGTCTAAAAAAGATGTTTTAAACAAAGCATTTCAGAATGAAAAAAAGTGAGAAAATTTCAAAAACTCAAACTGAAACTTTTGAACTTGTTTTCAAGTTCTGTTTCAGTTCTTGGGAGCCCAAGCCAATCTGATAAAGCCAAAATAAAAGTGTTCTAAATCAGTCTTTCCATACACTTTTCAGTGTGAAAAAGTGCTCTATGGAAAACTTGAGTCAGCTGGAGTTCATTGGTGCTTTTTCTGTTATCCATCATTTATCTCCTGTTTCCATTGTTATCTCTTTGAAGCAGAGCCCTCTATACATGGTTAGATAGCAGCTAGAAAGATGGGGTATTGTTCTCCTACTGTGGCTTGTGTGCCTACCTAAAAGAAACAAAGGGCTGGGATTTCCAACCCTGTGAGGTTAGAGAAGCCTGCCTATTTCAGGTCCTAATTTTTACCCTGGGTTCAGTTTAGTTTGCTAAATTGCTACAATTCCCCATGCTGCATTGCTGACTTGCTTCTCACTCCCAGCCACCCCCATGTGAGAGGCAGCAGTTCTTCCTCCCACCCATGTCACTGCATGAATTTCTGAGCATCCCCAAAGAAAGCTCATGTCACAAGAATTTTGCACCTATGCCACCAGGGGAAGCAAGAAGCCAAGAAACAGACAAGAGTACAAACAGCATGGATAATTACCACTTTTGCAATGTTTGTCCAAAGGTACTAAAATCGGTAGTACTAATCGCCATTTACTGCTTATTACAGTAACAATTTTTTCCTTCTTATACAGTAATTTTCAGATTCGCTCCTACCTCCCCTTGTTTGTCTGATTGTTCTGATCACGTACATTTCCTTGCCCATCCGGAGGTGTATTGCCTGAGTCCCGCTTATCCTTCACTTTCTGTAGTCATTTACAATGATGATAGATGCCCCCGAGCTTTGCTCAGTTTATAACGGTACAAATGTGGTAGACAAGGGTGGATTGCATTTCACATCTGTTGTCCAGATGCCTTTGCAATTCTCATTCCCTATTCTGAGAGACTGAGGTCAGATCTGATAAAGACATCCATGGCTTTGCTTGTAGTGCTTGTGAGGAAACCCCATCTCATTTGTCACACATGAAGTTCCCTGTCCAATTTCCACGTGCACAGTGCGCCAGCAGCGAGTGTCCTTTACTTGGTGGTGGTGAATGGCTGCTACTCACGCGTAGCCATATGTGCCTGGGACCTTGAATGGGCTGCTCAGGAATTCAGTACATGTAATAAAGTATTCCAGTTTTGATAGCTTGTGGCTTAGCCCACACCTCTGCCCCCACATCTTGTGTACAAGGCTTGTCTGAAGATAAACAGTCTCAGAATATGCTTAGTCCTGCAGAAAAATCCCAGGGAGGCACACTAGTAATGCTGTGTCTGTACCTTCCAATACTTTCGTTAGGGAAAACATTTCCAGTGAGAGACAAACTTTTGACAAACTTCAGTGGTGAAAAGCTGAATTGTTGCACTTAGAGGTGCCCCAGAAAGGTCTCTTTTCCCTGTAAAAAAAACCTGCTCCGTTTTGGATATGTAATTATATACTCATCATAGCAGGGACTGGAACATGACTTTCCCACTTTTACCCAGTAGAAGTCACCCTCTCCCCATTTTTTTCTCTAGGGAGAATTAGTATTTAATTAAGTGTATCCAAGTGAAGAGCTCCAAAAGAAGAAATTGAGAGAAACCTGTTTCCAGATGGTCTAAACTGCTGACCAGGCCACTTTCCTGAGAGGTGGATAAAACAAGTTCATGGTCCAGTTCTGAGTCATGCAGAGGGGATTTGAATGGATGAGCATGACTGGACTGGAAGAAGAGCAAAGTAACTGTAGGACATAATATACTAACAGGTAAATTTCAGATATTGTGTCAAGGTAGGTTTTGATTAACTAAAGCCTTTCTCATTAGTCACTGATTAATGACAACACTTCAGGAAAAATAAAAATAAAATTGAAAAGCAGTAGTGTTGGTGGGGAAAAAAAAAATCCTGTGTTTGAAAGAACTTGTTCTTTTTTCTTCCTTTAAGGTGTCTGTGACATCTTTGGCTATCTAAAGAACTGGAAAAAATCAATATATTGGAAGTGGGAGGTAGAAGAAGAATTTTCTTCTCCAGAATCCCCTAGGGAATATTTGAGTTCAAATTGCTTCAGTCAAAAAAGCAATGTTAATTAAGTGCAAAACCCACATGACAAAAATCTTCCAAGTCTGATCTGTAAAGGCCAGTTATCCCAATCAAGGTAGAGCACGTAGGTATACAGGACTTTGAGAATGGTATTAGCTCAAGGCAATTCAAAACTGTTAATTTGATTCTTGTCAGGAAAATTACAAATGAGCAATTTTTTTAAATGGAACAAATCTGTTGGTGGTCAAAGTTTAATTAGAAATTATGTACCTGCTCAGTTTTTAATGGCAATAGCCAAAATGTTATAGTACTGTAAAATAAAAAAAAGAACTGATAAGCCTCAGAAAATTTGACATAAGTAGAATGGTTTTCCTGAATACACATATTTAATCTCAGTTCTAGCCAGAGTTTCTGTCACTCACCCTGGAGTGAATCAGTGTGTCAGCACCACAGAAGCAAACCTAGGGGGAGGGAGATGTTAGATGTCATCCTAACATCTCATGTTGAATAATGTATACCCCCCTGCATTAACAGCTCTATTCCACAGAAATATTAGTCAACCCTTTCTTAAAAAGAAGAGTTGTTTGGACATATGACCAAACAACAAAAGTAACTTTGGCCATTTTTATTTTATTCTAGGATTTTACCATTTAATAATGATGAGAACACAAGAATAACCATAACGGTTTAGACCAGGGAGCCATCCAAGTTACTTTTTGTGTCCCACAGTGACGACAATGGGTGCCCAGGGAGGAGGAGGAACAGGACAAGCTCATATGATCTTTTTTCCTACTACTCTTCCAGCATTTGAGCATTTTGAGCTCAGGGAATTTCCTGAGCATTCTGTGATTTTTCTATTTAGTAACTGGCAATGGATCTCTTTTCAAAGTTTGTGTCCTGGCTGTAGTTATACCCACATAAGCTTCTCACCTTCTCAGCATCCCCTGTCTAGGAATGCCACAGGCCTGCTACACACTGAGGGATGAATAACCTTCTTTCAATAACCTTTTCAAACCTGGCTTTCACTAGCTTCCTTTAAGGCCTGTAAAAATTGTACTTAGCCTCCACCTTATTGGAAGAAATTTTGGTGGTGGTGGTGGCCACAAAAATAGGGAGGCCTGTCTCGTTTCTAATATTTTCCTTTGTTTCATCAGGAATTAGTTTCCATCAGAATGGTTCTTTCACTCAGACTAGGGGTTATTTCAGAATACTATGTCATTTTTTACCATCGGACTTGACCTGATTTCTTCCAAACCTCATTTGACAGAAGAAGAAGGGCCATGCTACATAATTCATTAGATACCAGAAGTGCATTAAAAATGTATTTGACAAGAACTAATCCCACCAGGAAATCAAACAACAGCTTATTTCCTCAAAGCAGTCTTGACAGAGCAGGTCCGTATTTAAACATTTGAGACTTTCATATTAATTGGGGGAAAAAATAAGTCATCATACTGCTTATGTTAGGAAAACCAAACCAAACCAAAAAAACCCCATGGCAAGGTCAGCTGAGCAGTAGGAACTTAATGAACCCAAACAAAAAGTGCTGTGCTCAAACTCAAAATACATGTACCTTCAGGCAGCAGCCTAAAGAAAAACTAGTTCGTTGAATTATTTAGTGAATGTGGCAGATCCTGGACAAACCCTTTTTTTGTCTGCTCAGCTCCAGATAAATGGCATGCACAGGTAACCTGTGCTTGCAGGCGAGTGCTTGCCCTCCTGCAGAAAGAAACCATACAGGGAGGCTGGTAATGTGGCAGTTGCCCTTGGTGTTTGTGGTTAAAGGGCGAGTTTTCTCAGGACAGAGGGTTCACTTTGAGTTCCCATACTGGAACAACATTGCCTTATGTCAGGATTTTTATAGCAATTCACTGTATGCTTTGAGCACAACTGTCAAGAGATCTCCAGAACCCATTTTAACATCAGCCAAACATAAACTATTGATTGCTACGTTGTTTAGATCTCTTCTCTTTTTAACTCTTAGGGTTTGACAAGAAACATGCTGCTGCATAAGATCTGGAATACAGTCACATGGAAATTTTCAGAGGAAACATTTCTTGTTTCTTATTCCTTTTTTTTTTTTCCTTTTCTGTCAGGAAAAGCCAGTATGGAAGAAATCAAAACATCCTGTAGAATTGTCTCAGTTTGTGGACGAGTTCAGCAGAAACAAGGCAATTTTCCCAGGGAAATTTCCTCTGTTTTCCTTCCTGACTGACATGCTCCCCTCCAGCCTGTCTAAAAGGCAGCTGCCAAGCCCAGAGCCTGGCAGCCTGGGCCAAGACCCTCAGGGTTTCTTATAGTGCAATGGGGTGTCTTCTGTGAGTGAGAAGGGAAGGAGGTCAATGAGGGTAACCTCATCTCTTTCAGATTAAGTGTGAAATACGTTTGGGATTTTTCCCTATGGTTTTTGAAAAATGTTCAGGGGATTTTAACCTATTAAGCTTGTTCTTTATTATGGGAAGTTTTTATGTGGGGGGACAGGGGCACCAAAGAAGACAGGAGGAGAATGGGGAAGAGATTTCTTATAGCATGGCAATTTGAAAGTCTTAATGGATAAATTATTTCTTTCCTGTCCCAAGAGTATCATCTCCCGCAGTACATGGTACTCTGTAGGAACAGTCTTCTCAGATCAATGACCTATCTAGGACAACATATATTTTCAAATCCTAAACCAGATGTTTAATTAGAAGGCATTTCCTTTTCAATTGGCTTCATGCATCCCATCAATCCTCCTAATGTTTCATCAATAATTCCTTTTCCACTCAGTCTGAGAAGTGCATGCCTTTCCAAAGGGTTCTTTTGCCAATTAGGCAACTAAAGGAAGTGACCAGAGCTGCAAAAGTGCCTAACCCTAAGTCTTACCTATTAAGAGCAATGGTAGCTGCTGTGTATTGAAAAATGACGAAACCTCTGCTAGTTGCCTGCATAGAAAATGGCCCATCATTACTACCTGTGATTAAGATGGGAGAAGAAATAGATTCCATAGTGGGGAAAAATTTAAAAAGACAGATGTTTCATGCAAAATAAAACTAAAAACATCAGGTTTTGTTTTTTCCTAGGCATATCATTTACTGTCTAGCATAAATTGAAATACAAATTTCGAGTACAAAACCAGATTGAAATACAAAAAAACATAAACTGGAATACAGCTCTATCTCTGGATAAATTTAAATACCTGTCTGCCAATTTTAATACATTTTAATCAGATGAAAACCACAATTAATCAAAACTGCTTAGTATGAGTAACATTTGGGGCTTTTATTGTTTGCAACATCTTTATTAAATGAGATAATACCAAGGAATCCTTGTTTTTTAAGGGATGCATCAAGTGTTGAGCCATTTCTTTCCATGAGCAATTTTCCCATGATCAGATTTCCACTGAAATCTGATAGTTTCCTATCAAAAGCTAATTCATTTGGAAGCATTTTGTCACTACTGAGGCTAATTATTCAGTGTAAGATAAGAGAGCTGAATGTCTGGCTTTGTAAGAGACATGTTTCTGAGATCTATTAAAAACACTGTTTAGCTCCCAGCCAGATGCCACATTTCACTTACCATTTGCAAATCTTTTATGTAGATGACATAAATGAATCAGTAAAAATGAGGAAGTACAGTTTGTGTGGTTTGGGTATGGGTTTTTTTGTAATTATTTAACCTGTTACCATTTCATTTTCCTCATAAAATGTGTATATTCTGTTCTGGACCTGCACTTCTGGATCAGAGAATTGGTGGTTGTAACTTTACATCGTACTAAAGTCAGCCAAGAATGTGACCCATGTTGGTTTTTTAACAAGAAAAAAGGGATATCTGTGGATTTGAGGTGTGATGGAAAGGACATTAAGAAGATGCTGACTTAGCCTTACTCTAGAATCAGGCTTGGTAGGACATAAATTTTCAAATGAACTACATTTATTGGCCATAGTTTCACATTTTAATGTGAACTATATCATGAAGATATATTCGTGATTCATTTTATTGAATAATATCATGAAGATTCAAATCACATTAACCAAATTCCATCTTAGTCCCCATCCCTATTTGGTGAGTCTGGGCCTTCAGGGTCACCTTACTAATAGACTGTATCTTGACTTATGTTTCCAGTCATGCAAATAATTAGTGTGACCAGTGATACTGAAACTGTTAGAAGAAAACTAATTACCAGTTGAAGAGTTCGCAGGAACAGAGCCCAAAATCCTTAGATATGTTACTTGGTTAGCTCAACTGTGTTGAATATTCAGCGTTCTTCATTAATTTTGACTGAAAACATGGAGTTATTTTCAGCAATGAAGGCTGAAATAGGGTGCCAGGCAAATCCATGTTTTCTTTCTCTTGGTCTCAATTTTTAGCTTTTAGCATGAATCGCATGTAAAGCGTGATCCATCAGAATACCTGCAGCCTAGTCATGTCACTGACCATTCGGTACTCTATTACATCCTCTTGCAGAAAGTCATCTAATTTCTAATGGACAACCACAACTCTTTCTGGGCCTGAGAAGCAGAGTAATTTTCTGATATGCTAATTGTGAGATTCTAAAGAGAGTTAGATTTCCAAGGCCAACTACCATAACCTTGGAATAAGTTTAAAATGTTTCCATCAACACCTGCAATAAATACCAATTTGCATACTGCACCATTTGTTCTTCATGTCCACAATAGCACTATATTTTTTCTCTTATATTTCAGAGCTTTAGTACATGACTAACTGTGGCTGCCGTATGATATCCTGTAATACATAGATTCTGTTTTGTGATGAGTCCTAGTGGAGCAGTTTGGGATCATTCATTGTCCCAGAAATCTTTCCAGTGCACATCAGGGCTGAGTTAAGATACTTTATGAGTAAAATAGAATCAGAGAATCACAGAATGGTTAGGGTTGGAAGGGCCTTTTGGGGCCTTCTAGTTATCTAGTTATCTAGTTATCTAGTTCAACTCCCCAGTTCAAGCAGGGTTACCTAGAGCAGGTTTCCCAGAACCATATTCAATTTGGTTTTGAATACCTCCACGGATGGAGACTCGACAACTTCTTTGGGCAACCTGTGCCAGTGTTTGACCACCCTTACAGTAAAAAATTGTTTTCTTGCGTGCAGTTGGAATATCATGTGTTCTAATTTGTGTCCATCACCTCTTGTCTTGACATTAGTCACTACTGAGAACAGTCTGGCTCCCTCATCTTCATTCACTCCCATCAGGTATTTATACTCATCGATAAGATGCCCCTGAGTTCTCTTCTCTGAGCTGAGGAAGTCCTGGCTCTTTCCTCATATGAAAAAAAGAAGGAAAATTTCAACCTATCTTCTGGAAACTTTGGGGAGATTTTCCTAAATGAGATATTAGAGACATTAGTCTTGATCTAGTTTTCCTCATAAGCTATGCAATTTCAGTTTGGTGTGCAAGCGCCAGAGTAAATCATTAATAGGGCATTAACTTGGCAGTTCTGGTCATGAAGCTCAGCAGAGCACTATGTTGTACATCTGAAGATTTCACATGTGTGTCACCCAGGCTGGATGCTTAATAGTCAACACAGCAATGGCAGAGCCATGCCACAGTTACTGCCCGAGGTACGTGTGCATTGATTGACAACTCGCACTGTGTCCTGAGTTTTTGGATCTCTCAGGCTGTTTTGATGAAAATCTATTGACAAAGGTATGAAGACGGCGCAAGGAATAACTGTTGGAAGAATCTGCCACAGTCTTGCTCTTGGTGGGAAGGTGTTGCTAGTGAGAACTGCATAATGTGGGATATCACTTACTGCTAGTGCAGAAACCAAAGGAAGAAGGTGCTAACATCTATCATCCAACACTAAGGTAGGCTGTAACTGAAAGTATGTGTTGATTTGCTTGGTCAAAGAAAATTCTTTATCCACAGTTTGTCAACATAGTAGTCAGAAGTGACATTGTGCTACAATATTATTTAATTTTTGATGCCTTGATTTGTGAATCATCCTTGCTGGGCAATGGATAAATCTGTCTCTCCTGCTTGGCTTTTAGATGGCATTACTTCCCAAAAGATTCTTGTTCGGTTCATAATTTTTGGCACTAACTTTAAGTATTGATTTCTCCTATAAATGGTGATATTTCTAATTAAATTACAACCATGTTCAGGAAACTGCCACAACTGACAGAAGTGCCTTCCCAGCTACATCATGATCTCCCACTTCACTTGACAGATGTGCTGCTTTCCTCTGCTCTGTGTTTGCTTATTCTGACTCATACCTTTAAAGTCTTGGGGACTGACATTCCTGAGCCTTGCATTTTGAAAAGAAATCTAAACCCTGCAATATATTATGTGTGCATTCCTAAAAATCTGGTCTCTCTGAATCTAGAAGGTAAGTGGCTGTCCAAATTGTTTGTGAGCCTGTTCATTGTTAGTGGTGTTTGTGGCACTGTGAAGCCTGTGAGCTCCTGTCATGGATCGGGACGGCTGTTGCACTGATGACTGTACAAACACCAAACAGAGAGGTGATCAGTGACTCCCAACCCTGTAGATCACAAAGGCACCAACCTCCTTTCGTCCTAGGGAAGTTAACCCTCCAAGCATGGGTTTCTGTCTCCTTGTTTCTCACTATGCATGTGATAAAATATTTCTCAGTACAAGGTGGTAAATGTCCTACTTACTACAAGGTACACTGTTGTTTGGCTGAAGAGACACAATTCAGAGACATAAATCCTTTTTATAATTTGTGAAATGGATATCTGTATTTTACCTGGGTAAGTCAATTAGGGTCATTCTTTCATGCCTCCTTTAAAGTGACAAAATATTTGACTTTGATTTTCCAGATCGTGAACTGTGGCATGGAGATGATGCCTTAGCTCCTTCAGGGAATTTATTTCAGTGGAAGTATGGATTTCAGTGATTTTCCCAGCCTGTGCGAAGCAGCAAACTGCAGCTTCCCAAAGTCTAGGTTAATAATGTCCTACCAGAGAGTCTGCTTCCTTTACCCACCAGCATTTTTCAATAGAAAAAGAAAATACTAATGAATAAAGCTGCCATAGCTCAGTCCAGGAAGAAAGATTTTTTCCATCAGGTAAAAGGAATGTCTCCAGTGTCTCTATCAGGGCCTGCCAATTAATCTGTGGTGGAAGAGGAATTTTTCATGTGTTAAACTATTTTCTCACTAATCTTATTTTAAGAAAAGTAACATAATGAGGATTTATTTGGGGTGCTCAGTATACTTTTCTTACAGCCAGACGAAAAAGGAAATCTGGTATTTGTTTTATTTCTACTTTAGCACTTTATCTGACAGCTTGACATGAGAGCAGACATGAGAGTATAGCTCATTCATCTGTGTATAAGATACTCATCTTAAAGGATCACAAAATAATTTTATTCTTCAAATTATCAAACACAGTCTAATTGGCGAGGATGGACCCTGTGTCTAAAAGCAGTTTGAAGATGCTATTCTTGAAGCAGGGCAGTATTTTTTTCTGGAATCTACTTTAAATGGTTTTATTAGTTAACTTTGTTGGCTTTTTTCCAGATTGCTTAATAAATCTTTGAAAAATCTGAATCCTCAAATGCTGTGCCCTGACAATGAATTCTGGAACAGTGGCCAACAAAAAGCAATACAGCTTGAGTGGCATTTGAGCAAGCTACTGCTCCAGAAAAATAAAAAGTGCTTTATGAGTGTATCTCATGGTCTTGTAGCTGGGTATTTAGGTAGACTTTTGAAAGTAGTGAGTGCACAGTGAACCACTGTGCTCTGCAAGTGTCGTATTGTGACCCCTATCATGAGTTTGATCAGATTAAGGGCTGTGTGTTCTGACAAATCAGAGCATTCAAACATATGTGAGATATGAGAACAGCCTTTATGAACTCAGTAGGATAACTCATGCAGTGACAATTAGTGCTTTTTAACTTGGGATCACAACATTCAAAACCCTGTGAGCCCAGTGACACAAGTATGAGTTTTCCTCATCCCTTCCCTGACATGCATCAGCAGAAAAACATCAGGAGTAGATATTAAGCCACTGGAAGGTCCAGACAAATGCTACAGTGTCAGGAATTCATTAAAAAGCAACTTTGACATTTTGACAAATGGATAAAGTTCACTGATTGTGTTTTGCTCTTTTGTCTGAAATCTCTTAAGTTTTGCATGTTCCAAATGTCAGGTAGGTTTCTGAAACCCCAGAGCAAAAGAATAAGCTGTGAGCTTCAGATTCCCTTTTCATCATATGTTTGCTTAAGGTCTTTTTTCCAGCTGATCTCAGCTAGAGCTACTGGTTTCTTTAGTTTCAGCTGGAATTACTCCTGTGGGGTCTTTCTGTAGTTCTGTATCATAATAATGAACTTTTTCGTTTTTTTTTCTTTTCTTTAACAGATTTGTTGCGGGGGTATTACCCCTGCAACATCAGGCTTTTTTCCCTGATGCCTCTGCATGCTGCTGACATCCCAGATAATCCCAGTGTGTCATCTCCTTCCAGCTCCTTGGCCCCCTGTGCCAGGCACCACTGCCTGCCTGGGGCAGGGGAGAGGCTGTCCCACTCTGCCGCATGGTCACGGCCACCTTGCCCCTCGCCACCAGCCTTCCCAGCTCGCAGCAGCATCGTGCCTGCCTCTGCAGGAAGGGCTCTGGGTAGGTGTTCACAAGTGAGAGGAGTCGTAGAGGCTGGGAGTGCATAAAATGGAAAATATTTAGGTGAATTGATGAGCAATTGCTCTAAGTGAGTCAGCAGAGTATGCATGCTGTCATGGGATAGGATCTGTATTCCGTCAGGGAACTGGCTATTCGAAGTGCAGATCTCTAATCTCTTGCAATGCCATCCCTTAAACAGCCTTACGTTTCTCTGCAGCAGTCTGCTTGTCTCCTCTGGTCACTGTCTGAGAGTCCCATGCCTTCCTGCAGCCTCAGCTCAGGGCTTTGCAGGAGCCAGCTGCAGGCTGTGAGCCCACTGGCAGATCTCTGGGAGCACCGGGGCTGTGCCGCGCGCTGTGGAAAACCAAGGTCCTTGGAAAAGTTGTGCAGAACCCTCGGGCCTGATCCAGAGCTTCCTGACATCAAGGGGAGTTGCTCCACGGACCTGCCTGGCCATGCACCCCTGGGGTGATACAGGTCCCAGTGGGTCACCTGTGTGGAAACAACCTTTTAGTTGGAAGGAGGCAGACAGAAACAAATAGCCCATCTGGATCTTTATAGGTCTGTGACAGTACCTTCTGAATGGCAGTCCCCTCCCTGAGCATGGACAAGAGAAATACATTGACATTAGCTGCAATTTGGTTTCCCATACAGCAGATGGAGTCTTCTATTTTTAAATATAACAACATTCTGTCAGAGAAAGGAGAGATTGCATAAACCCAACCAAAACACCAGAGCCAGGCACCCATGAACATGTGAAAGTTGCCTTCTGGATCCAAGCATTGGAGAGCTCTGGCAGGCCCACCTATCTCAGAAACAGATGTGAGTAATAATTGACTCAAGCTAGCTGCCCCATCCTAGATAAAAAGCTTGAAGATTAATCACAAGGTTCTGAATCACTTTTATTTGTTGGGGTTTTTTTATGTGACTTCTTGTGAGGTTTCTGACACATGTGGGAGGAATATCAGGACTGTGATATGCAAAGAAACTACATAGGGGGAATCTTACTGCCACCATGAAGTGTTTGGTGATGGGACTGGTAATGATTAGGGGTCAAAAGGACACAACAACAAGTCTGTACACAAAAAATACCTGTTCTTGGACAGATTTACAGGGGAAAAATCAAGAGGTAGATAATTGTCTTATGTGCTCCAGTATGTGAATCAATAATAGTGCTACTAATTGGTCCCAGGCAGCTTCATACAGTCTAAAACCTCTCAGTTCATGATTTAAGTCTCTTTCATTTCCCTCCAGGTTTCAATCAGACAAGTATTATCTGAAGTCACATGAAGCAGTGTTGTTAGCTAGTAGACAGCTGTTCATCCATAGCTGAATCTCAATGTGCATCAAAAAAAACCTATCATTGCATCCTTCACTCTTGTATAGAAGTGTAGATCCTCTGAAATCACTCTGACTGCAATGGAGTTACAACAGCCAAGTATTTAATCTATAAAGCACATTGGCATCATTCAGATGCAAAGTGCCGCTTAAAGATAATTCATTATTGGTACATTGCAGTGCTCCTGGCCAACTGGTCAGTGTTAGATATCTCTAAAAGTAAATTATTATCATAGACTATACAGTATTCACTTCTGTGTATGTTTTAAAAATACAGCGACAGTTAGTTAAAATTCCACTATAACCATGGCTTGCTCTGTTGTCCTGGGAATTTTGCATCAGTTTAGGATGACTTCTGTTCTGTTTTAAGCCTTACAGTCTCCATAAATCTTACAGATCCATCAGATGAATTCTTTATTGTATTGACTGTTGTCAATTACTAGCAAAATCTTGCAATCAAGTACATGGCTGCAAACATAAAATACGTAATGACCCCCTAAACCCCAGAGAGGAGAAGGGCAACATGCTTAAAAGTATTATTTGTACTAACATATGTCCTTATTTACTTATTTTCATTAACGTTTGTTGAGCTATCTATCCTCAGGTGTCAATAATTTTTCATGTTTTTAATAAGATTCCATTAAAACCTCCATTGAATGAGTGGTAGGGCTGCAAGGTAAAGGACATGACAGTATACAGTGTCAAAGGTAAGTTTGCCTATGCAATCAAAGCTTTGCACTTTCCGTTTGAGAGACTGGACTACAGTCCTTCAAATAATGGCATAATCACATACTGGCTTTCTCTCAAAGCACCTAGTCTTATCAAGAAGGGCAAAACTGTTTGTGCTCAGTGACCAAAGTGGTATCCAACAGTAATTTTTACCCCCTTTGCTCAATATGTAGTTGCACAGATCTCAAGCATGTGCAGACCAGGGAAAATCAGGGAAAGCTGGGAAAAACGGTGAGGGAGTTAAATGAGGAGTACCATTTCATTTGTATGCTAGGGCCCATACTAAGCACAATATGCCTCTGCAGTGTTTCATCCGGGACAAACCCTCCACCATCTGTGGTGACAGTGAGGCAGAAATGCCGATGTACCAGTTTCACTTGCTCCACACTCTTCAGCGTACTGTCTGAGCTAACTGACGACCTGGAGAAGCTTCCCTTAGGCCTTATACACAGAAGCCTGTGACAACCCATATATTTGTGGACAGGCCACCATTTCATGTCCTCAGACTCCTAACCCAAGCGTTGTTGGTGTGCCTCTACACAGAGGAGGAGGGGGGATGTGAGCTTTGGGAGAGTGCGGGGGCTGCGTGTGCTCCCTTCCTTCCATCTTCTCGTATGCTGGCATCCTTTTGCAAGCTGCACAGGATGAGTTTGAGGGCTGCGAGTACAGCATAGGACACAGTTTGAGGAATCCATTACTGTAGTGCCGTGTAGGTATATTTAATGGTATCCGAAGCCTACAATGGTAAAGTAACACCATCCTGCATTTCATAATTGCCAAGGGCTTCTGGTAATTGCTCTCTCTTCAGTCAAGGGATGATAACCCTCACCACAGATGGCTGCAAGTGGAAACCATTTATTTGTACTCCACTCTGGAGGTACTTGAATCTGACTTCAGACACGCTGACCCTGATGATCTAAACTCTGATTCTAAGTATTACAAAGTGTAGGATCCAGACAGACTGTTCAGGTTTAGTGGTGATTTGAATTCAGCAAATTGTCTCATCTGAGCAAAATACTTGCTTAATATTATGTACTTAAATCTAATTAAAGTTTCCTGCCCTTCATTAATTGCATATGCGATTTTGTTTCTGCTTCCTTTTTAACTATGTCACATAATTAAACATAACATCTACTTTTCCCAAGCCACTGGGCACATCTGCTACTCCTTCTAGCCTATATTTAGTGGTTGTGTTGTAATGGATTCCCAGTCTGGCACGTTGCAGTAGACCAAGGCTTGGCTGGTACAACATCAGTAAGTGCTTTAAGGAAAGTAGACAAGTCTAAGGATTGCTTATGTCTATAAGCCTAGGATTATCAAGATGCATTTGCAAAAGAGGCAAATATGTCCTGGTTTTGTCCACAGGTTGCTGCTCAAAAGTTAGCTCATTCACTAGA
This sequence comes from Haliaeetus leucocephalus, assembly GCF_000737465.1. Lineage (NCBI taxonomy): Eukaryota > Metazoa > Chordata > Aves > Accipitriformes > Accipitridae > Haliaeetus > Haliaeetus leucocephalus. The sequence continues at coordinate 3,523,742 of NW_010973294.1, read as the reverse complement.
GTATCTCAGAAATGGAGGTCTGAGTGCCATCTCAATAGAGCAGCTTGTCCAGTCCCTCCATGCTGGGGCAGGATCTGTTATCAATACCGGGAACAGACTGGAAGTGAAAGAATATTTTTTTGAGACAAGCAAAATGAAAAATAAAGTAGATTAATTAGAGCAGCTTCAAAGGCTCCCTGGTCTTTGATATATTGATCACAGTGTTCAAAGTTCTGTGTCATGCCTCCCCCCAAAAAAAGTTCCTAATTGAATATTGGACTATATTCTGATGAAACCTCATGTAAATTGCAAGAACTCAACAAAGCTGTCAGTGTTAACTGAATGTCAGAATGAAAGGCAGTTGCAGTGCTCAGTTAGTGTGCAAGTCCATGATTTGAACCTTCTTTTTTTCGAAGTGAAGACACAGAGTTGCACAGATTCACAAGTGTTGTGCAAGTGTGAGACAACATGGAGATCCAGAGTATTCATCCCTTACTGCTGCAAAATGGAGCCTTTCCTACTGACATCAATAGAAAGAGAAAGGGTTTGAGACACTGCGTTTAGGTAGCGAGGAGGGTGGGAAAGGAGCTTCAGGAGTTTAGTGCCTATGTGAGTTAACAAACATCAGGCAAGTGCAGTCCGTCAGGTTCCCTGCAGAAGTAGCAGAGCTCTGTTCTGGCAAGCCTTCTCCCCCTCCTCACCAGGTTTTTTGTTTGGTTGCCTCTGTGAGACAGACTGGGGACTTCCACATCCTGTAGGAGATGGGAGGTGCGTGGTAATTCTGTTGTCTAAAAAGGGCTGTAGGATCTGATCCAGTGCAGGTGATTTGATCTGATCTGCACAAGCTGCTATGGGCTCCTCAGCATGCAGGAGGAAGGGGCACTATTGGTCTGACGCTGAGAGAAAATATTATTGTGGGTACTGTGGAAGCTGAAATGAAGGGTTAGGCATGGGTGGGAGAGAGTGACTCCCAAAAATTGATGGGCTGTTAATTCTGACCCTAACAACAGCTTATTAGCCAAAGCAAAGTTATTTTGGCAACTCTGGAGTCAGAGTTAAGATAGTGATTTTTATGTTCCTTCCACTTGCTGATAGCTTTGCAAAGGGAAAGAAAGAGTTTAAAAGCAGCTGTGTTGTGTTTCCCCTTCTTGTTGCCTTTTTCCTCACCAAGCCTGGTGGTCACAGTGGCTTCTTGTGCACAGACATCTGCTCAGTGGCCTCAGCAGCTGGGTATGGGGCTTTTCTGGCCCTCAGGCTCTGGCATGTACCCTTTTTGTCCTGGAGAAAAGTAGTCCACCTATCAGAGGCAGCATTTGTTTCTGAACTTGGATTAATAATTTTAGCTGAAAAAAAATGGGGGAAGATACCGAAAAGCAGAAGCATTCATTTAGACATTTTAATAATGAAAAATATCAACCTATTTAGCTTGACATTTTCTAGATAAAACATTTCTCATTTTCATTTCAGGAAAGTACTGTTTTCATTTAAAATTTATCTATGTCTAAAAGAAAGGGTAACAAGAAAGTTACACAACTGAAACACTGATATTTCTTTTGCCTGAGAAAAACCTTGGAGGCTGACCTAAAAAATGTTTATCTGGGGTTTGGGTTTTGTTGTTGCTCTTTTGCTATGTGAAAATTAGAAAGGAAAGAAGATATTCTGCTGTACTTTTCCTTCATTCAGTTCTGGTGTCCATCTTCCCTCCCACTCCTACCCGCCAATCCAATTGGGCTAACGTATTTCTTTGACCGGCTCTAGACTTGAATGAAAGAGTGCCAAGGAATGAGACAGCCATTAAGTAATATTTATTCATCATTGTTATACTTTCAGTAAATCCTCACCAAATGCTCAGTCTCTGATAATCTGTTTTCCAGCTGCAAAAAGCCTGACCAACGATTCACACAATGGCACTCAGCAGAGTCGCATTCTGTGGCTAGAAGTGGAAAGAAGTGGTCTACACCTGGTACGGTCCTAGCAAGTTATAAATAACCTATAGATATAGCTATAAATAGTATTAAAAAACTGTTTCTTTTCAATGGCTATTAAGACTGTTCCTATTATGTGGAACAATGTAGAAGGCAGGTAGTGTATATTCCAGTGAAAAATACCGTGTTTGTCATGTGAAATCACAAAGTACATAACTCAGATGTGATGCTGACCTTTTCATCATGTTGCAAAGCAAGGCTTACTTCATCAGCTAAGCATGATACAAGAATATGTGTCATGGATGATGAAGTGGCAAAGCCACTGTCCATCATGTTTGGGAAGTCATGGCAGTCCAGCGAAGTTCCCACTGACTGGAAAAGGGGAAACATAACCCCCATTTTTAAAAAGGAAAAAAAAGGAAGACCGGGGAAAGTACAGGCTGGTCAGTCTCATCTCTGTGCCCAGCATGATCGTGGAGCAGATCCTCCTGGAAACATGGCACATGGAAAATAAAGAGGTGATTGGTGACAGCCAACATGGCTGCACTAAGGGCAAATCCTGCCTAACAAATTTGGTGACCTTCTACGATGGGGTTACAGCACTGGTGGATAAGGGAAGAGCAACTGATGTCATCTGCCTGGACTTCTGCAAAGCATGTGACACTGTCCCACATGACATCCTTGTCTCTAAATTGCAGAGACATGGATTTGGCAGATGGACCACTTGGTGGATAAAGAATTGGCACTTAAAGAGTTCCAGTCAATGGCTCGACGTCCAAGTGAAGACCAGTGACAAGTGGCATTCCTGAGGGGTTGGCATTGGGACCAGTGCTGTTTAACATCTTTGTCGGTCACGTGGCCAGTGGGATTGAGTGCACCCTCAGCAAGTTTGCTGATGACACCAAGCTCTGTGGTGCGGACAACATGCTGGAGGGAAGGGATGCCATCCAGAGGGACCTTGACAGACTTGAGAGGTGGGCCTGTGTGAACCTCATGAAGTTCAACAAGGCCAAGGGCAAGGTCCTGCACATGGGCCCTGAGGAGGACTTGGGGGTATTGGTGGATGAAAAACCAAATTGAGCCAGCAATGTGCACTGGCAGCCCAGAAAGCCAATCACATCCTGGGCTGTGTCAAAAAGAAGCGTGGCCAGCAGGTCAAGGGACGTGATTCTCCCCTCTACTCGGCTCTCGGGACACCCCACCTGGAGTACTGCACTCAGCTCTGGGGCCTTCAGCATGAGAAAGACATGGACCTGTTGGAGTGAGTCCAGAGGAGGGTCATGAAAATGCACAGAGATCTGGAGCACCTCTCCTATGAGGACAGACTGAGAGAGTTGGGGTTGTTCAGCCTGGAGACGAGAAGGCTCCAGGGAGACCTTATAGCAGCCTTCCAGTACCTAAAGGGGCCTACAAGAAAGATGGAGAGGGACTCTTTAACAGGGAGTGTAGTAATAGGACAAGGGGTAATGGCTTTAAACTGAAACTACGTTCCCTTAGGTGAAACTTTCAGCTGGCTGTAGATTTAGAACCCATCTGGAGAGTTCAGTTCTCACTGTTCCTGGTGGAAACTTCTTTTCTTCTTGTTGGCATGGATTATGTTATTATACTAGCAGGTACTGTTTGAACAGCTATTGTTCATCACATGAAACTGAAGCATATCTAAGATTATATTTGTGTAGTTAGAGTAACGAGACTACCGTAATCCTTAAAACCATATCCAGAAGCACTGTTTTCCTACCTATTCTATCCAGAGAAGGAAACCAGCTAGTGTGAAGGAGAGAGTGAGGGATGTCTATTTGAGGGAGAAAAAGATTTTTAGAATTGTATATTCCCCTAATAGATCAGAAATATTTATGTCTATTTGGCTTATTTCATCAGTGTAACTGTGTTGCATTGTGAAATGGACCACAAGCATCTTGGGCTAAGGCCGTCAGGGGGTGCCCTGGGTGATTTCTGCTCTCATCTGAATAAATGCCCTGAGGTCTGTAACTGCGGAGACATCCTTTTCCTCACTGATGCAATCTGGTTTTCCATGAGCATCTCTTCGATGACTTTTGTCTTCCCCCCTTTTTAAACACTATTCCTCCTCTGAGCTGTCTCCTTTCACTTGTTAGTACTTATCACTTTATGCTGATGGCATACAATTTTATTTTAGTCTGTGGTGACTTTGATGAGGAAGGGTGTTTGTCTGCAGTTACATAAGCCTGGTCTCACAGAGAGCACGCCTGCTGTTTGGGCCAGGAGCCCCGCTCACGAAGTAGGAATGAGATACTAAATGAGCATCCCTGAGTGAATTGATATGAGTGTCTAGCACTTATTTAAGGCCTATGGAAGAAAAATGATTCCAGGTGATTCTCTTTAACACAATCTCACTTTGGATTCACTCATGCAGTTCAAGCAATTTGGAATATATTACCTAGTTATCATGACAGTGCACAGCAGCCTGAATTTGCAGATGAAGTTCACTACTTCATTAACTTCACTTAGCAATGAAGCTGCAAACAGTGTGAATGTTAATATCTCTCTGTTGGCCTCACCTAAAAAAAATCTTATCATCTGTTACGTGACTCCTGAATCCCTCTAATTATTAAAAAAGGGGGTTGGAAAACTTGTCTCTTACAGGTTGTAAGAGATTGCAGTAATGATTTTCTGTATTTGGCCAAGCTGAATTTTGATTATTGTCCAGCTTATTCCCTTTGTACTGCCAGCACAGGCTTTTTGTATTTTCAAGCATTTAATCTCAGTTTTGCTGATGCCAGAGGTCAGCTTGTTTTGCCCTGTGTTTGCAACACTCTTCTTCAGAAGCTGCAGGTCATGGACTTATCTGCAGATTCTCACAGACGCTTAAGGTCAATGCCTTCCTCTTTTTCGCCAGTATGCTATTGTCATCTTTCTACTGCAAAGCACTCAGTACGTGTTCAGTTAAACAGTGGTGCTAAACTTCTTTCTTAGTGGGCTAAAAGGTTATTTAGTACATTTATATAATGTGCCTGGCCATCCAAGGTCCTACTCTAATAAAGACTTACACTTAAGCTTGGCATCATACACTCTTGAGTACTGCCACTGAATTCAAGTGATATTAATTAGCCAGAGGCATAAGGATCTGTCAAAGCATAAGGCTTTGTGGATCCAGTGCCTTTTGGTAGACTGGTAACTTTTTTGATGTTATTTACATGGTATCAGTGTTCTGGTAGCTGACATAGCCTAGAAGTATAAACAAGGCAAGAATTGCAAGGGAGAGGAAGAATATTGTGTTTCACCAATAGTTACAGTTAAAAAGACAAGTCCCCTTTCAAATACAGGACCAGGTTTTGTACATTCAGCAGTGTGTATGGAGGGGGTTCGTTCCGGTTGCGTAGATTTCCTGTTTATTCTGTATAAATGTGCAGTGTGGGGACAATAAAAGCCTTTGTGCCCCGGAGTTGCCAGTGAACTTCCCTGAAGTCTGTCTTTGAACCTTTCACCTCTGAAGAAATCACTGTATGTCATATTTCCAATGCTCAATCTCACCTCCTTATCCAAATCTTTGGAGAACTTTGTCAATAAGTGTTAAAAGCAACTGTAAATTTTAAATAACTGTGTCTGTGCTTTCAGAAAACTTTCATTTCTCTTCTGGTCGCCACTGCTCCAACCTAGCCTGTCCTAAAAATCCCAGATAAAGCTTGCTGTCCTTGCAGATGTATTGCATTTAGCCTAATTTTATCTTATTTATGCTAGAGGGATATGACTGAAAGAGCAATTTGCAAAGAGAGGTTCTACAGCTCTTTTCTGTGGTGTGTGCCACCTCTGCAGGCATTCAGGTAAATGAGCTCAGCACCCATCCGGAGACTTATTCATCAAGGCATTTAAGTATCTACTTGAATAACCGTAAAGTCACTGGGAGTCCCTTAAAGACTGCTTGCCGGGAGGGAGGTTGAGCCCCTTTTGGCCTGAGGAGCACGGAAAGAAAACCACTTTGGTGAGACCACAGGTGACAAAGCAGCGGGTGCCTGTGTGAGGACAGCGCTGCTTGGGAATAGCTGCAGCTCCTGGGGCGGCAGGTCAGCGCTCCGCCACCCACGAAGGACACCCCAGCTGTGCAGCACCCCAGCGCAGCCCCCCTGGGGACACGACGCTCTGTGGGGCTGGGGGGCTGCAGCGTGGCCGCATCCGTGAGGAGGAGCCGGAGGGACGCTCAGCGCATCGCTCAGCGCATCACTCAGCGCATCACTCAGCGCATCGCTCAGCACCGCTGGGCCCGGCACGGTGGGAGCGGGGTGGGGTGGGGGGGCAAGGTACGGGGGGGGGGGGG
>NW_010973294.1:3426941-3517537 GCF_000737465.1 Haliaeetus leucocephalus | reverse complement strand
CAAGGTACGGGGGGGGGGGCAGGTACAGGCCATCCCTCCACTCCTGGGCCTTTGTATCTCAGCTTCTGGTTCGTTTAAGGCAGCGTTCAAACATGCCCGTTGTTTGCTAGAAAGCTCGTTAGGCGGGCAGTCCTGCGCTGCTGCAAACGGGTGTTCGTTCCCACGTGACAAAGTAGTAAAATATACGTTGTGCTTTGTAAAACATGAAGCAATATTAAAATAAAATAAGGCATATAGGGCATAAATAATAAACGCAATGCCATGCCGGTTGCATTTTTTTGCTTTCCAGTTTGTGACAATCTGCTCCGTGCATCCACCCGAATCTCTCTACTGCTGCTTTTGTTAACGGTCATTGTAGGCACAATGCTATGTGAATGATGGCAGGAGTTGTCCCCTAGCACATCAGTTTTACCAGCTGACTTTCTTGGTCTGCAAGTAGGATAAAATCTTTAAAGAAATGACTACTGCTAGTTTTGTGATGTTCATTTTGTTGTGGGCAGGAAGAGTTTTTGTTAAAGTGCAGGTAAAGCCCATTTTCCTCAGAGCTTTGCCTCCAAATAGATTTTTGTTTGGTGTTCAGGCTGAGATTTCAGAGAGAAAAAGGTTTTGCCTTTTTCATGCTTGGTCTTTTGCTAGGGTTAGACCAACTTATACCAGCAGGGAAAGAACATCTCTCCCCAGGCACCCAATAATGTATATTAAAGAGTTGAGGCTGCTGCTGGGTTCATTCATTCGGTAGTGAAGTGTCTTGATTTTGAAATGTACCAGTTGGAAAACAGACATCCTGGTTTGGCTTTTGATAAGCAGGCCTTCTAGGTCTTGTTGCTCTTTTAAATAAAGTGAACCTGAGAGGGGAAGCTGGTTATTTCTTCCTGTGGCCACTATGTACTCATCCTGTTTCACAGTCAGTCACAAAACCAGGTAAATTTGGTGGTCCATGCACAGTCTCCCAAAAGCCGCAGAACTGGGGTGCAGGTTTTTAATGATTCTCAAGGCAGAATCTTGCCTGCTTGCTCTACAAGCACTTTACACGTATCTTTTAAAAGCATTAGAAAGAAAATAGTGAATCTAGAGCTTCATTCTCCTGTCACTGATGCAAATCAGGACATGCACTGGAAAACTCCATGTGAACCAACATGAGGTCAGAACTAGGCCTGTCAGTTTGCACTGGGGGGAAGTGAATTGTCCAGACTGGGATGCTCACTCATGAATGCATCTGGTCATCTGTGTAATGTAGTAATCACTTTGCACAATGGGATTATAAGCCATGTTTATAAATACGGTCTGTTTGTTTGCATGATTTGAGTCCCTGGCTTGATACTCAAGCCCTAAGCTGAGGCACTCACAGATATGAGTGCATGTTAGATGCAAGTCATTAAGCTGTAATCTTTATTATCAGATACTGCTTCCACTTAAATTGCAGGAGGGTGCGTGATGTATTTTTTTTCCACTTTCCTAGTCCATCTGACTTTTTGTACACATTCAGAAGCAACCAAACAGAAAAAGCTAAAACAGGAGGCCAATACACTTACACAAAGACTCAATAAATTCTGCCGTCCTCACTCTACAGATTGTGAAGCAGGGATGCCTTCAGCAAGGCTTAAAAGAACTCTTCATTACTTAACGTTACTGGCATGCTATGAAGCTGTCCAAGCTGAGCAGCATATTCTGAAAGGGGCCTTCTGGAGTAGCCCCAAGAGTCAAGTTTGGGAGTTTCCCACCTGAGCGTACTGAGTTTGCAGACATGTATCTCACTTGCAAACCAAGTCTTTTTGCTCTGTAAAGAGAATGGCAGAGAAGCAGGCAAAGAACAATAAAAAAATGCCCAAAATCTGCTGCACATCATGTTTTTAGGGACCTTTGAAAATTAATTTTCAGAGTCTGCTTGCACTGTTTTATTTCCCTAGGGCTGAGTCACTGTCAGGAAAAAGAAAAGAGCTTTTGTAAATTCATTGCTGAAAAGAAACACCAAACTGTGACATCTTGGATTAGTGGCTGGAAGGAGAGAGGGAAGAGATCTGCAAGACTGACAAAAGCCTTCGCGTAGGTTGTGATATTCACTCACGTGAAGCTAAAAGCAGGGCTAGAGATGCTGCCTGTTTGCCCAGTGAAAGAAGGAAGATATGTACGTCTCAGAGATTTCCACCCAGTGCTGTGGGTGTACTGTGTACAACACCTGCTCAGCCTCATGCCGTGCTGCACTCATGAAGACTGAGGAGACTGAAGAGTCGGGACAAAAATTCCTATTGGATAAGAACTGCTGGCAGCACTCATGGGAGGACCTTGAGCCAGAAGCACAAAGAGAAAGAAAACCCATTTGCTGTTCAGAAAAGCTGATAAAAGAAAATCAAATGCTAGGAGTAGACATTGCATGATTGAAGCAGATGCTCCTGGCAGCCCAGAGTTCAGGTAAGCATGTGGTGGCAGGCAAGCCTCAAACCACATCATCTCACTCAACAGGCACCACTCTTCATTATTATTGTTTTTTATTGCATTGGTTGACAAAATGTCTTATGCACATGAATAAACCACTTAAGCTGATGGGAAAAATCCTGTTCTGTGCATCAGAGAATTAATGAACGGGGTCTCTTTGAATTTGTCTTGGAAACTGGTTCAACGACATAGTTCAGCTGGCACTGACAACTTCTGAAAGACATTGTGAGGCTTGACAAAAGCAGCATTAAAAGGATTAAATTAGCCTTGGAAGTGTAAATGTCTGTAATATAACGACCTTGATGCTGAAATAAATGTGTGTGTGTGCATGTATAAACATATGTAATATTTATACATATGTAATAAACATATACAGTAGAGACTGATTTTCAGGGCAATATTGCACACCTTGACACCATCCCTTCACATACAAGTTTTGTTAATTCTTTTCTGAGGAAAGGCTTCTAAAATTTCCTCCCATACATGAGCTTTGAATTTTTATTACATATACAATGCTAAATTAAAATTGACATTTCTGTGCCACCTGCAATGCAAAGATTGCTGTCAGGGACTGTTAACCAATTTAATGCCATACAGAGTTAGCCACAAGAAGGAAAAATGTGAAGCTTTATATCATGAAATTCAATCCTGCATTTAGAGGAGAGGGAAATTCTGTTACCCGGCCCAGTGAGTCTTTCGAATGCCGTCCTGGAGGAAAAAAAGCAAACCCATCTTTTCTGAAGATGCTGATCGATTTATTTATTTTCTCTGGTTAAAAAACTCTTTGTAGGAATTTTTATTTTTTTCTGTGTCTTTTCCAGTGAGGGGAGTCTCTTTCTCTGCTGCGGTGGTGTGTGGTAGAGCCTCTCTTGCTCTGGCAAAGCTTGCTGGTGAAAGAAGGACTAGAAAACCAGTGTGCATGGTTTTGGGTGGGTGCTATTAGTGCCATCACTGCTCCTCCCGTGTGAGGAGCATCTCTGAGCACTGCTCACCTCCAGGGCTTGGTGACAATCACCTTCCCTGTCATTACAGGGACCTACACAAGACTCGTCACTTTGATTTCCAAGCATGTTTCTAGTTAACTCCCTTGAGACGACAGCTTTAGAAATGAAACCAAACTGAAAGCCATTAAGTCACAGTCCCTCCCAGCTGTGGTCTGGATGGTTTTTGGTGGAAGGGGAGAGGGTGTGAAAAGCTTCATAGATTTCTCATTCTCAGGCGTTAGAGCTGTCACCAAGTCCTCCCTCTCACGCAGCTTCTGACAGGCCGCTCAGGTGACATATGGCCAGGAGGGGAACCGCAGCTCCATGAGGCATTGGCCAGTCTGGCGGAACAGGCAGAGCTGTGCGGTAATCCCAGAGCACTGCCGCTGGCCCCAGCTTTCCGTAAATCATGTAGTCCTTCTAGGTTAGCTAGCATAAGCTAGCAATAATAGATCTCCCTCAAAATGGTGGCAAGTTGGTTGTGAAAATGTAGTAACTAATTTTAAAGCCCTGATAGACACAGTGGTGTTTGCAAGAATTTTCCAGGATGTCAGAAATCTGTTGTCTACCACCCCCCAACCTCCCGCCCCCAATTTACTTGGGCAAATGTTCCCTTTCAACTTTATTGTTTTCCAGTCTTAAGTCCTCACACCTGTGTCCACACTGCAGCTGAAACATCTGTTCTGCAGTTTTGCAGCTGGAAGCTGGAGTCCCTCTCTCTCCTACATGTAGTGTAAAAGGTGTCAGTTATGTTTGGATTGGGTCTGAGGGACTTCTTGCAATTTTTCCCCTAAAATCTTTACACCCAGACCATTGTGGCTATTGTGAACAGACATCCTTTCTGCCCCTGGGGGTGCAGTGACAAAGTGCTTGGCCAGAAATAACGTGCTAAGGACTGGGACAGCCATATCTTAGTGAAAAGGAGAACAGAAATTAATTTTGTTTTGGCCTTTTTCCTCTTTATTATTCCCTTGTCGCATCCTTTAACTATATGCTTTGCCCCTCAGGCTTTAAATCTTAATTTTACTGAAACCCCCAGCTCACAATCTTCCTGCAGGCTGGGCTGAAACACTGCATGGCAGAGCGATGCACCAAAACTAATGGAAAACAAAATTGTATTTTTCAAGCTTTAACATGGTGCCTGGAAAAACTATTTGACACCATGGGCTGCGCAGCTGCTGGGGAAAAGTGCTCTTGTGCCAAGAGAAATGTTCTCAAGCTGCTGCTGGCCCTTGTTAGAGCTGAATGTATTTCTAGCTCTGAGTGTAGTGAATATTTGGTGACAAGTGTTGCTGACAGCTTTTAGGTGTTATGGCCTTAGAGGGCGAAGCAGTTCTGAACAAATGCTTAATCTATAGGCTAGATCCGTCTTGTTTGATAACTGGAAGCAAAGTGGATTTATAAGGAAAATGCTATGAGCTTGAAGGCCTCGAGGACACAAAGGGTGGCAGGATGTTATTTCTGTGAGCTTTTGGGGTCCTGTCCCTGACTTTGAGGATTTTACCGTTTGCTAGTTTCTTAAATATTGCTTTAATGAGAATAACTTTTTGTCTTACGTGCAGTATGGTTATGCTGTAATTACTGAGTCTTAGTTTTTGTTTCTGTCCAGAGATGAAAGGAGAAGGTTTGGCTGGTATTTTGGCTGCTTAGAGGAGGATCACAAAACTACGAAACCTGGATTCTGACCATAGTTCCATTCTGCAATAGAATAAAAGAGGAAGTTCATAGGTGACTAAGTGGACAAGATTTCAAATAATTTTCTCTTCCTTTAGCTGCACTTATTTTTGCTGAAAAAAAGATTTCCCACCATTATGGTCTCTGAATTGCCCAGTCAGAGAAATCCTTTTAGCTGTATTTTACCAAATGCGTGGTAGATACTGAAACTTTCAGCCAACAGAGCCTGGCCTTCGTGGCTGCGTACATACATATACAGGTCCTAGCCAGTCTCTGCTGAGTACAATACCATAAACCCACAAAATGTTCAGTTTCCAAGGAAACAGAAAACTCCACTTTTTGACAAAGGCACACAATTTATTACTCATTTCTACTACCACACTACTTTCTAACTATTTTCTCCAGCTAGAAGAGTATGTGTTTTCTAACACAAAATGAAATGAGGAGCTGGTGGTTGCTGTAGGACAGAGCTTTTTCCAAGATCACCATGGTTTCACCCTGACAGTGCATAGCACTCATTCACATACCTCCCCAGAAAAGGCGCTTGATGAGTGTGGTTCAGAGGTGACCTCCAGAGGAAGTCTGCTGGCTTGGTGGCCCCGTGACCTTGGGCTGCATATTTAAAGGTGTGCAGATAAGCACTCGCTGAGATTTTCAAAAGCTCTTAGGCACCTCTTTCACCTTGAAAGCAACTCATTACTACAGCTGCAGCCTGTCAGGAAAGTGAAGTGAGAGCTAACAGAAAAAATCCCTTCCTCTATTATACGGATGTGCTGAGGAGAAAAGTATGGCACTTGTTCTTCTGAACTCTCCCCACCTTTCACCAGAGGAGTGCTTGATGTTTCAGAAAGTGCAAAGCTGGATGGCCCGAAAGCCACTCTCTGCTAACATAACCATCTCTGCAGAGAGCTTTTGCTGAACTTCCCATGCCTGGGTGCCCCCTGCCCTGGGGACAAGGGAAAGGGGGGCAGCATGGGATTTTATCCGTTGGCTCAGTGACGATATGCATGGTTCTCACTGGTCAGACTGGTCAGACTCATCAGCAGAATCCAGGTTGGGTGATGTACACTGTCCCCAAGGCAAGCATCTGCACACAGGGGAGCATTTTAATGCCTGCTGTGCGGACAGTCAGGACTAACTGCGCATCTGTAGCTACTGCGAGAGAACTGTGATAACCACAAAGATGCTTTTTGCCAGGCTGCGAAAGCCTGACTTTTAGATGCATTATTGTGCCTGAAAGAAACGCTTCAGGGTGAAGTGAGACTTACTTCTATGCCCCGTTACAGCACAGAACACAGCACTCTCAATAAGGAGACATACATATTTACCACATGCAGTGAAATGGAGGAAAGGGGAAACCGTTAGCTGGCACACGCTACATCCTTGCTGGAGCTGCACAAAGCTGCGGGACTGCATTAAGGGCAGACAAAAGAAGGCTGTGTTTGTAAACCCCAGGGTGAATGCTGTAGGATCTACTTACCCTGAAAGATTGAATGGCAAATAGCTAACACACATTTTAACCGGCAGCATTGCTGCAAGTTTAGGAAGCTACAGCTTGTATTTCAGGAGTGGATAAGATACTGAAAGGTGTAGAAGAGAGCTACAATTTTCAGCTAAATTAGAGTTGGACAGGCATTTGGCTTTAAGGCTGAGGGCAAATGAGAGCTAAAACTGGAAATTCAGGTTTTGAATTAGGCTGTTGATATCCCGTAACTGAGCCTGGTAAATTCTCAGATCACAGTGCCAGGAATTAAACATTTCTGTTGTTGTTGACTTTGCAAGATTGGCCAATCCTGGTCAGTTCTGGCCACAGTAGGAAAGGGGACACCTCCTAGAACTCACCCTAGCCCCAAATCAGCACAAATTCCTATCTCATATCCCCATGCTCTACAAAATGAGCATGGTGGGGATTCTGTGTTTCAAATCTAATCGGCATGGACTTAAATTGTATCAGGACTGCCATACACTGAATTAATGCTGTTAGAAGCTTTCGAAGTGCTGCACTTCTGATGTAATTTTCTCCTTTGATTCTCTTTTCATAAGCTTCGTTCAAGCTGTTTCCCCAAGAAACACGCGACTCAGATGCACCTTATCTGCAGTCAATCCTGGACAGCCTAGAAAAAGTAGCTAAAATCTTCACCTCAGGCCCCAGACAGCAAAGGACCTGCCATTGCTGCCAGTAAGGCAAAGGCAGTTGGCATCACCACAAAATTATTTCAGAGGCAGCTGCCATGAAAGAACATCCCTTTTTAATATGAACTGATGCTTTTAAAGTTTTGGCACGATTTGCTGGATTTGGGTTTTTTTTAGTTTGTTAGAATCTGATTTTTCAACTAGGTTAATTTCTGTCTTCTTTACATTTATACACACTGTATTGAATCGATATAGAACAAAACACGATAAATCCCTGAGTGACCTGGCCTGATTTAATTCATAACTGACACTACTTGAGGAGGAAATTGGACTAGATGACCTCCAGAGGTCCTGAATTTTCCTGTGATCATAAATAACTCTAGGAAGGTTGTGATGAGAAGTCTGGAATCTGAACTCCCACATCGCACTAATGTCACCACAATGAAAAGACCTTGGCATCCTCTTGTGGCACTGCTATCTTGCAGAAAAGAAAATAAGTTCAAATAGCACAGTAGCTGTCAAACATAGAGTTTATTTTCTCAGTTCATATTAACATCATTACTTGCAGTTGTGTTTCCTAATGACCTATATGATAACTGTATCAGTTAAATTCAAGGCAATTGCCTCATGTCATGCAAATATTGTTTTATAGTAAAAAATAGTAATTTTTGGAAGCTCACACATAACTATCTCAAGTTATTCTGAAGCCAAATTGAAGTGTTAATGTGGTTAGTGAAAATTATTTTGAATTAGCCACATTATTAGCTGTTCTGGAGACAAGGGAAATTTGAATTCTGATGGGTTAAATGATTTGGCCGTGAGGAAATATTTGCTCAGGTACAAAACTGTCATTAAGGAGATGAGCAAGTGATGCTGGATATGTTGCTTTATCTCACTCTATGATCTTGTTTCTAGAGCTTTATTTGCTTACCAGGATACTGAGTGGCATGGTTAAAACACGTTTAGAAAAAAAACCCTGTCCAACAAAATCAACATATTAAGGCTAGCAATTGTCTGGGACACAAGCAAAATTAAAAAATGGCCAGAAATGTATACCCTTTTTCCTAGGCAGAAATCCTTTATGACATAGATTTCTTTTTCTTAGAGTGTTCAACCAGCTTTATGCAAAACCATATGGTATCTAGTCCCTCTCCTCTCCTCTCCTCTCCTCTCCTCTCCTCTCCTCTCCTCTCCTCTCCATCACCATCTTTGAAATGCAAAGCAGATTCTGTGTGAAACAGTTGTTTATTTTTTTGAAAACATCTAGACTGGGAGAAATGTGCCACTATCATATGCACATATTTTCATTTGGGAAAAAAAAAAGTGATTAGAATTAATTTATTTTTTCATTTTACATCACACTCAGCATTAAAATTCTGTTCAGTGCTGCTCAGTACAGAAAAGTTACCTTAGGAGGATATCTTTAACTCACTTGGATATTCTCCTAATTTCAACAGCTGCTGAAGGAATACCATTTGTGACCTAAGCAAAACACAATCCTCTTTAGTGTCTATAAGGAAGCTGACGTTTTCCAGTAGATCTGAAAATCAGAGTTTCTATAAACCAACAAAAAGTTCGTATACCTTAACATATCTATTAAACCTAAACTGTGAAAAATGCAAAAATACTCTTTAAAGATGTTAGTGGAGTGACAAATTCTGGAAGGAAAAAAATCCTTAGAAGTTGGTGATCACAAAAAGAAAACATTTAAAAATTGTATTTAAACACTTGCTTTGAGTTTGTTACATTTTTTAAATATTTGCACCTGAGTTTTGGCATAGGAACTGTAGTGCAGGGTCTTCATATACTTTCCTTCACCTGTGGACCAAGCAATCTGGACTGTAACCTCCACTGAGCACTGTGCCTTTGAGAAAAAAGGGAGCACAAGGGGATCTAGACTATTGTCCCCATTATGTACCACAGTAGCTCATGCAGATACAGGTTGATTTTTAACTGATCTAAACCAGAATGCTGACCACAAATGAAAACTTAGGAACTAAATGCTTTCCTATAAACAGTGGTAGATCAAAATGTTATAGAAAAATTAATATTACCTCTCCCCTCCAGTCATTTCAGAAGCATATTTTCTCTTCAGAGACACTTTAAAAAAAATATAAAATTGCTGACTAGCTCTCTTTATTGGAGAGGAGTGCATTCTGGCAACACTTTTTTCCATCCCCTGACAGTTTTTACTCTTGTGCCAAGAACTGGGGTCACATAGATTTATCGATGCTGGTCCAATGCCATCACGGCATTATAGATGTTAGAAGGCTAAATAAATACTTTGTAACAACCACATCTTGTCATCTCTGTAAAATGCAGTTTATAACTTCATTGTAAATAATGAAATTAGCTGATCACTGTGTTGTTTGAACCTCACTGAAGAAGTCAGCTAGCGTTATCACAAATACAAATGATTGATGAAACAAGCAGCGGGAGAACAGACGTGACATTGCTGATTTTTTCTTTTCTTTTTTTGGATGAGGAAAAGAGAAGAAGATGTTCTCCAGCTGCGTAAAAAGAGAATTCAAATCGCAATCACTACCCCATTTTACGCAAACCACCGGATTCTTTAGAGGGTTGGTTAGGGTTCAGATAGTTAATGAAGAGCAAAGGAAAATTACTATTTTTACTAAAGACATACTTCATTTTGCTGGCTGGAGTTAGCTTATATTGCTGGGAAATGTGGCATACTCAATTTGTTCCTATAAAGCAGGGGAGATAAAATGCTTTGAAGTATTACAAGCTAAGCTTTATAGTGGGGTGTAACTCTTAAACTCCCTTGGAAAAAAAGGGAGTTAGGACAATTTGGAAAGTTTCTTATGAGTTCTGGTTGGTATTATGAAATTGATGTGCCATGAATGACTTTCCGAAGCTGCCATCTGATTTTGGGACTGCATGCTTACATAGGATCATTGTGTCTCCACATTTTCATTTTTGATGGAGGCAGCCTGATGTCTGAAACTGAGGGAATTTGGCCTGAAAACACATGAATTTGGAGAATGGGTTCTCTGTTCAGGAGAAAGAAGAGGCATTAATGGTGCCCTGCTGTGTGGTGACAGAGTTTGGGGGGGTCAGGGCTGCGAGAAAATCGGCTGGGGGAATCACAGAGAGGGACAAGCGTCAGTTTGCAGCCCAGGCACCTTTTTAGAATAGACTAGACTAGACTATTTCAGTTGGAAGGGACCTACAACGATCACCTAGTCCTTTCCCATAGGAGAGCCAGAGGAGGCCACGTGCCCCCAGCCCGCAGGACAGAGGTGGATGAAGAACAGTTGCATCAGGCCAGACTTGTCAGATATCCTGCCCCTTAGAAAGGCCTCAGAAAAAATGCAAATCCATGGGAAGGGTGTAATAAAACTTTCCCACAATACCTTGAGTCACGGAAGTAACCCGAATTGCCTCAGGGCAATTCTCCCCTCTGAAAATCTGCCGTGTGCTGATGCAGCTCGGGCACATACACAGGCTTCTGTTATTTTTTATCTAGGTATGCAGGCTGCTTATGTACTTACTGTGTAAAGCCGTGGTCCCTGAACCATGGCAAGTTGTTTACGTGGCCTCTGACTTTGCTTGCAGAGACAGGAAATAAAGAAGTTAATTCTGAAACTTGCAAGGGAATTTGCAGGGGAACTCGCAGGGGAAGGAGACGCCTGCGGCATGTTATGTGGTCAGCACAAAATGTGTTGCTCAAGAGCTGTGGGAGTCCGAAAGGAGACCTACTCGGCAGTATCTGCTGAAACTAGGCATAAACATGTTGCCAAACTTCTGCAGAGCTTGTTTGCTTTCACTCCCATACCTCTCTGCAGAGATGACTGGAAGTGGAGCTCCAGCAAGGGATTTGCTCAAGCTACTGAGTGGTCCAGGAGGTCAGCACTGGTGCTGGGAATCTGATGGTCCTGGGCTGAGAAACTGCATTTCTGAGGAAAGCTACCAGAGAGCTCACGAAGTGGGTAAAATAGCAGGACAATGTTAGAGCTACTCAGACCAAGGAAACTTGGTCTCACTGTGCTGGGACGCAAACATAGCTGCCAGATAAGTGGGAGAACATTTCATTCTTTTTCTTTCTGTCCGGGTGCTGGGAAGGTAGTGGAAAGCATTAAAATGTTTTCAGAGCACTGAGACGAAGATTTGCACATAGTAATCATAAGCTGCCCTCTTCAAGGTGATATCAATTGCATTATTTCTGGAGGAGAGTGATGGTATTTCTACAGAGTAGATTTCTGCCCTGTGCTGCTTCGGCTGTGTCTGACTCACAAATCAGACTGTGCACTCAGACTCGTGAACTGCTGTTGCCTGCCCCTATGAGGATACTTTTTTAATGAAGATTTGAGAAAGATTGAGTGTTATTAAAATTCAGGTGGTGCTGGGCCTTACCAACAGTTAAAAAATTTATCAAGCCACAGCCCATCAATAATCACAGCAGGCAGTGTTGTGGACTTAGCTCAATTTCAGATAATAGCAATGTCACCACCAAATTAACTTGAAAGGTAGGTGGAAATTAGAATACGATTAATCATTGTTAGCCTTGCTTGGCTGATGCATGTTTGCATTTTAGGTAATGTATACGTATGATTTTGTTGAATGCGCAAATACCTATTATGCATGTACTGCCACACAATTTCTTTCAGATTCGGTTAAATAGAATGAATCATTTTGAGAGGAGTCAGGCAGTTTGAATACTTTGCATTACCATCACAGTCAAGAACAAAACTTAAAGAATATGCCTACATAACATGTGTATGCAATTTTTAGCAGCATTCATTTCTACTGTGAAAAATACACCATAGATGATTTAAATCATTGACATATTGTGAAGATTCCTTGTACTTTTTCTTATCTCTACTCTCATATCTTTTTCAGTGGAGGGAAGGTGAAAGAAAGGCAAGGGTGGTATTTAGTGCAACCTTGATTCTTCAGGATAAATACCATTTTTCTGATAAGGATCTACACAATCAATGGCGAAACCAGAAATCTACTTCTTCATGCCTGCAACAGACTGGCAATGAATTCAAACTTGGATGATTTTCCATTTCTTTTTGAGTCCTAACATTACCCCTGGCAGGGTAGATATGTAAATATGTATTTGAAAATAGATATTTCCACGAGGCTGCAGCATTTATGAATTTTGAAGACAAGAAAATTTTGTAGAGCTGAAAGATATCAAAAGCTGCTTCAGGCTTTGTGGCTTCCACTTATACAGCCTAGAGATTTTTTCCAGCTATCTGGATTTGATGTGTATCTTCTCCTTTGAATATGATTGTAGGCAAACTGGTTCTGATCTTTATATTATCAGTTAGCAAAAGCTTTTGAGTAGTTCTAAGGTGCTGTGTAGCTGTTCATCCGGCCTTTTGGTGTAAAACTAAAATATTTTGATGGAGCTTATCAGAGTTCTGTTTCAGGTACCCAAACCCCTAGTCTACCTCCCATAGGTCAACATTTTAGAAAAAAATTTCTTTGATGCAACACTGTCTTGTTTGTAGAACAAAGGAGCATGTGTTCCAAGAGAATCTCAAAGGATGTCTGAGAAATGTATTTCAGCTGAAGATGTGGACTCATCTAGGCAATTGAGAGCTTGAATTACTGGAACTGCTGTTTTCTTGATCTACAGTTCATTTTCTATTGAATATTCAGGTTGTAAGAATTTGTTTATTGAGTGACATTTTCCATGAAAATATGGATAATTTTTTACAAAAAATAATTTTTTGATTTTGTTGAAAACTCCGTTTAAGTTTGTTCAGGGAGTAATTTTTTATCAGGTACATCTGAGACTTGCATTTTTAGTAGTCCCTCATGGCCAAACCTATCTTTTCAAAATGGACCCCAGCCTTTGACTTTCTCAGCTACAGCCATACATATCCCTAGCTCCTGCAGTCACAGCAGTGAGAAGCAGCAGTGAGACTGAAGACATGAACACTACAGACAACCTCATTCTTTCATTTTCTATCTGAGAACGCTCACTTGTCTTGGCAACAAACCCAAGGCTTTGAGACTTATTGCTGCCTTCCTGAACTTCAGCTGGGATACCCATGAAAGGAACTGCATCATAACCAGCGAGACAAGAACTCAGAAATGCTGAGCTGTTTCATCAGCCCAGAATCTTTATTTCAATCCACCAGTTTCTCCCCACCCAAGTTATAAAACTGTTTCCTAACCCTCTCTTCCAAGAGCTGAGAATTAAATATTGTCTGAAGTTCCTGACAAGATCAGTTATAATTTTTAATATCCCTGTTCTGCTAAATTTCCATTTCCTGGGTGGAGGTGCGAAGAGTGTATATTCTTGTGTAAGCGTGGGTGCAGATGCATGTTACAGTTCTTCAGGCAATATTGTCGTATGTCTCCATATGTGTTTAACTTCCCCTGATTTTAATGGAAGCTATGAGTGCCCTTGTGGAAGAATGTTTTAGAGAAGGGAACGTTCAGCTAGGTGGGCTTTTCCTCTTGATACGTTTTATTGCATTTCTATAAGAAACATTTCTCACTGTGGGAAATGATCAGAAAATCAGCTCGCTTAATGACCTAATCCAAAACCTGTTACAGACTGTATAGTCAGTGGATAGTTAACAGGACCACAAACACCTCAGCTTTCTGAAACCATAGGCCCCCTTGGTTTTACACATATGTTGTACTTATGGCAGCTAATCTCAAAAAAGAACACTCCCAGCAGAGCTCAACATCATGCACTAGATCTAGTGAACGTCATCAATAGATGTGAGGATGGATGGAAAACCACCATCCTTAAAAATTAGTGAATATATTAAAGAGATTAATCCAATGGCAGGGGCTTAAATGCCAGGTTCACCACTGCAATTTAATATTGACAGTATATCCATTCTCTTCCATTTGTAGTTTTACATTGCAATTCATTATTTAGTCCAACCAGTATAAAATACTATGCAGGAAGAAAAAACGTATTTCTGTCATAGACTCTTGAACTCGGACTGAGTCTACAGCTGTTGGTACCACTGGTGTGAAAATTGTCCATTTTGGACCAGTATCATTCTTCCAGCGTAAAGCTGAAAAGATCCTTTAGGACCTGGAGACTGGAAAAAAAAGACAGGACATGAGGAAGTTGTATCATTGGGAAACTGTGAAATGGAACAGCTTTTTGTGAACACTCAGTGGTCAATAGGAAATAATAGGACTTCAGAAGCGGTTTTAAACAGATCTGAACTGGTGGGGTTTTTTTCAAAATCTTTACACTGAGCAGTTAAAAGAATGTGAGCTAGGAGAACACTTACTTCATACCTGTATCATCAGCAAACCCACAATCTTCTGTAGTCGTCTGAAATTGCAGGCAATTATAATTACAAGCCCAAAAGAACTGGGGGCTGGCCGGCTCAGCAGCAGCATTGCTGCAGTGGTGGAGCTACGGCAGCAGGAAAATGCTTCGTGATGGAGCACCTGGAGCTCTCCAGGGAGCAGAGGCAGAAGCAGAGGGACTCTGCAGCATCCCTCTGCCAGCACAGACAACAGCAGCTGTGGTGTGGGTAAGCCCTGCAGGCAGCACAGTGGTGGCCTTGGCTCAGGACCCTGGTGTGAGGCTGGTGCCACTCGTGGTCCCTGCTAGTTCACAGGCACACAGAGCTCAGCAAGTATGTTGTGAAGCCCTATGGTGATCACTGACTGACCTATGCCTTGTGCAGTGCCTGAGGGACAGGCTTTGGGAACGGGATATATGCTGCAACTTTCACGCAGGTAGCATTTCTCCATCCTTTCTATCTCCCATCTTTTGTGATCTACGCCACTCCATTCCTACTGCTGTGAAGGTGTGGTAGAGACCAAGCAATATGTCTTTCATGCACACAATATGTGCATCACGCCTAGCTACTTCCCTGCTCCACCCAGAGTCTGGCACTGGCTTCCAAATGTTCTTCAGTGGGACCCTGCTTCTGGTAATGAACCTTGCTTCTGTTAGCCTGTTACCCCAAAATATGGTGGGACTGAAGTCCTACAGCCTGGGGAGCAGCAACCATTTTGGGAACTACAGCTTTGCTCCTCCACCCTACAATGCCAACCATGAGCCCTGGTGGATCCGACACGCACAGGTCGTGTAACCTTTGTGTTCAAAACAATATATTCACTGTGCATTGTTTATTCTTTTATGCCTCTTTGCATTCAGAAGCTGTTTTCTTTCATTTCTTCTGTGTCTTAATTCATACGTTTTTGTCAGTCACTTCTGTTTTCTTTTCATTTCTTATATAGTGGATTCCTTTTCCTCATAGCTACTGCTTTTATAATTGTAGCTTTTCCTTCTTTCTGTACTTTTTCTTTTTTTTAAAATGCATATTTATCTTTTAATTAAATCACCAGGAGGCATATTTAGAGCCCCCAGGGTTCACTTTGAACTACGAAAAGGAAAAGGCTTACTCTGTGCTATAAACAAAATGTTAATTTGAATTAATTGAAGGAAATGCTCTGCCTATGATAGACTTGTTTCTGAATAATTAATCGTTTCAGCCAGAAAAGTAAACATTATGGCCCTGAATTTTGCTTCTGGTCCTACCAGTGTCAGTCTGGAGCAGCTCTGCTGATATGTGCTGAATGAGTCTCATTCGACATTGGTTCAGCCAAAAGCAAGCTCGGGCCCCAAATCACCATAGGGAAAGTACATTGTGGTCTGTGTTGTATCCAAACACTTTGTAGCACTGCAAGTGCTCTCCCCCACCTCTAATACCTCATTTTTTTGAGGAATGGTTTCCCTCCTCATAGCCAAAACACGGCGACAGCCGTGGTGGGGGGCAGGGGTGGCCAGGGCTCAGGAGCCTGTTGGCTGAGGAAGGGGGCTGTAGCAATGGGGCAAAAAAGCAATTGATGGCTAGTAAGATCCCACCTGGGATGGGTGGGGAAGTGCCCAGTGGGCAGGAGAAGCCTGTGGGGAGAAGAGGGGTAGGGGCATGTGCCACCAACTCCCTTGGCTCCTCAGAGTATTGGCCTAAAGGTAACTCTGGCAGGTGTGCCTCTGACTCGGGGTCCAACCCCTCTTCTGTAGTTTGAAATAGCAAGAATAAATAGCTTCTGCTGCTTTATCCCTCCTCCTTGTGACTGCTGAATCCTTGGATCTTCATAAGTATGATGGGGAAGAGGGGAAAGATGGTGAATAAAGTTGAGGGAGGGGAAGGAAATAATCCTTCTCTGAGGAGCTCCTGGCTGAAAGGTAAGGACTCTTCCAAGCTCCATTGTGACTATTCCCCTCTACCCTGCACCTCTTTTACTAATTATTGACGATGTGTTTGTTCTCCTACATGAGTAGGCCTGCAAAAGAGGCGCAATCACACACACCTGTATATTGCCTGCTAATCTATAATTGAAACAAATGCTGCAAAGCCAAAAATTACCATTGGCCATTGTATGTCTGGGTCACACAGAGAGAATGCATATCAATACAGAGCTTGAGATAGGAGGAACTATCTCAGATACATAACAGGTATTATCTTGTATGATACTGTATTTAATATTTCCCACAGCGCATGACAAAAATTATGTCCACTGGATATCAATTTGTTCAAAGTCTCATGAAATTAGACAAATTAATAGGACTGGCTCTTAAATGCAAAGAGACTTTTCCAGATTTCTGTTGCTCGGAGATATAGAAGATACATGACAGAGGCTATTTCCCCCATCCTCATAGTCCTTCCCACAGCTTCTCCTGACAGTTTCCAAGTGGCATTTGGCAAAATAGCCCTTTGGTTTAACCCATGACCAAATGTGTGATCTTACTCATAGCTGTGTATTTCCCATGAAACCAAGAATCCTCAGATCCAGTTTATTGCATAACAGCACAAGTACAAGGCAGAGGAGAAAAAATTATTTCAAGTGATTTCTTAATAGTTAAAAGGAATAAATGGATTTACTCTTGGTCCTTTCCCAAGAGTCTGCTACTTAACACATTTGCCGGTTCTATTTCTAGTCTGTACAGGTTCTTATAGCCCACTCATCACATTAGTATCCAGCCCTTTCCAATAGCATTTTTCATAAATTCCATGAAGATCAAATCACTCTTGGGCAATATCTGCTCTCAAGCCATGCTTACTGGCATCAAAAGCATTAAAAAAACCCCACAGGAGTCTTATAATGCAGGCGTGCCAATGAAATGAAAAGCAAGCTAAAAATAACCATTAGTTTTACATAAAACAAAAGGGGAAAGAGGCATATGTATTAGAGTGTGCAAGAAAACTTTGAGTGAAATTACTTGTTTCCACTCAAATGGTATTACAGTGATGAGTTTTTAGTTTTTCTATGATAAACAGTAATATCAAGATAAGAAAGTCTTAAATATTATGCAACTTTAATAGAGGAAAAACTCCTAAAGCCTATCAGTCTTTACAAGGCACTTATTTTTTCTGTACGTGAGGTGATTCTTAACAGGGATTTGAAGCAAGGTTATTAGAGTCTTTCCTCCCTGGAATTAGAAAACTATTAGGTCTGAAAACCCCCCCCCGACTTAAAATTTTGATCACAGATTCAGAAAATGATTAGAAAAATAGATTTGCAAAATAGTGTTATTAATATTGAAATCAGTAATACCTCCAAAGAGTTATAATTCCTCTCTGCTAACAGGACTCTTAGAGAGATTTATTTTCTCCCACTGAATAATGTGATTCTCAAATATCTAGAGTGATTATTTTCACAGTGAATTCCTAAAGTGTAACAGTCAGGAGAAAGTACCTGCTTTTATGGAATTGCCCTTTGAGATATAAAATTCAACCCTGCATTAAAGGATCTGTGCATACTTTTACCAGTGCATAGCTACTGCTGTTTTGTAGTGTTTTAGAAATCTGGATGATCCTGCTTTTCTATTTACTTGACAGTTTTTCTGCTAGATTCTTCTTGTTAATCAAAAAAATATGTCCCAGAGAAGAAGAGCTGTCCTTCATGCTGTGCAGGGAGCTGCTGACATGCTGATCTTGTTGTGGTCTTATTATTCCTCCAGGAAAAGTACCCGAAGCCTCTAACCATTGATCCTGAGAACCCGGTGAGGTACCCAACAGAGCTGCTGGCCCCCAACAAGCTGTACAATGTGGGGAAACCCACCCAGGAGCAGAAATCCCACCAAGAAGTTAACCCCCTGAATAGGCTTATAGACCTCATGTTCAGCACACAAGAGCTGGCAAAGGCCTCGATAGAGAAAAAAGTGTCTACCTGTGAAGATAAGAGTTTTTTCTGTGAACCCTGTTGATCTGGTTTAGAGATGGGACTTACCCAAACCCATAAACCTGACTCTTCCGCCCTGCAGGTGAACACCTGACTTGATGCCCAGAGCTCCTATTGATCTGCACCAGAGTCAGAGCCACATGTTCCGCCCCAGTTTGTACCTCAAAGCATGTCTAGAAACAGCTATTGAATAAATGAAGCTTTTCCCAAGTGTAGAGCTTTTCCCTGGACTGAATTTTCTGATTATTATTTCCAGATTTTTCTTACTCTTTGCTGATCACTTGTTTCTTTCAGTAACTTTATCTCCCACCTTTACGCTGCATGGATTTGCGGAATGTTCCTTAATTCCCTTTTTAACCCTCACCTCTCTTTTCTCTCTCTTTTCTCTCACTCCTGCTTTTTAGCTCACTAGTTCTCAGGCTGTTTATCACCTTCAGAAAACTCAGGCTTCAAATCCACCTCTCCCACACCTTCCTTCTCCTGTGTCAGAGCATTATAGATTACATCGGTCCAGTAACCAATTGAACCTGATGCATGTTTAGAAAACTAACTTTGCTTTAATGTATTTAATTAAGAAGTCCTCAAACCCTTAGCTGAATCCTGACAGCTGGATGTGGTCTGAAATACAGTAAATGAGTTTATTCATGTGATTGCTGCAAGAATTCCTGAAACGTGGCAGAAAAGACCTGGGCAGGTATTGTTCATTCATGCTGGTGCTCCTGAGGTGCCTTTGTGGCTGATGATGCGCCAAATCATCCTGCCTTATCTTAGTTTCCCAAAACCATTTTCTTTCTTAAATTCAGCTCCACTAATGATCACCACAGTGTCAGTGCCAAGCTGGATACAGTTGGCTACCTATATGTTAACCACAAGGTCATCTAAATATTGCTCTGAGCTACTCAACACACAGAAGAGGTTCTTCAGATCTGCTCTCATCCATGCAGGTGCAGAAGGCAGCTAACTATTACCATCTGCTCCCTGGAACTGAGTTTGCAGGGGGAGCCAGAAAACAGACACCTGTTTGGAATAGGATCGCACAATAAATCGTTGCCAAATTATCTTGCAAGAAGGGTATGAGTGAACAAAAACTGAAAGAGGAGACAGGCGACTCATTCCTCCCTAGCACAAAAATAAGTAGGGTAAGAGGGAGAAAGCTGTTGGGGTTGTAAATTATATGTACAATGAGGAAATTGGAAACCCATTTGTAAAGTTCAAGGAAAGGCAGATGATACTGCTGCACTTTCTCTCAGGTCCCTTGCCAGTTTACATTGTCTGCCAGTTTTGTCCCTGACTTTGGGTTCCCGATCTGCCACTGTTGCTGTAATTTCACTGCAGTCTCCCACCTTTCTTCACTCTTGCAGGAACATGCCCCTTACACCTGCCAAGTGTCCTCATAGCCCCACTGCTGACTGCATGCAGCACAACAACAACAAAAAGGTGCTTGTGCAATTAGAAGCCAAACTTGCCTGCAATTCATTCCCGTCTGCTACATGAAGCTGAACTAACATTACTTATATTTAGGACCCCACCATTTACTTATAATTAAGACCCCACTATTTACTTATAATGTATATAACCCCCAGCATCTTGATTCCAAGATTTATGAAGATTTAAATCTTGATAATATGATCCTTGTTTATCAGCTTGGATCTGCTCAGATTCAGAACTCCACATAAACATTTATTTACTTCTAAATACCTTCTCACATCAGTTAAGTTTGTGAAATTGAAGCATGTGCTTCAGGCAAAGTATTGTCCTAAGTGCTGCCTTAGACACAATTTCTTTTTTCCCACCTCCATGTTATAAATCATGCTACTTTTCAGTCACTGCTAGTTCTTCTTTGATTTTCTAAAATTAAAGTGAAACAAGCAATTGTCTTTCCAAGACATTGTGTCATTGTGCTCTGTAAAGTGTATGGAGCAGGTGTTTTCCTCTATCAATGTGACCTTATCCTTGCATTTGACTTCTGCTTGTTGACATAGATTTTAATTGCAGATCCTTCTCACAGCAAACAGTGATAAATCTTCAAAGGAATGTAACTATAGCTCTAAATTACAATGCATGGGTGTATGTTTAATACCTCAGGTTACTCGCTAGCTCAGGATAGTGGGTGTTTCAGGAGAGGAAGTCACTAACAGAGCAGCAAGGTTATTTTGAGCAAGTTTCCTTGTGTGTGCTGTTCCTTCGGTTTGGAAGACACAACATTATACCGTAATTTAGGCTTGATTTCATAAATACAGCCTTGGCTTCCACTCTGATTCAGTCTTCCCTTGCTTCACATTTTCTGGGCATTTCCTGCCAAGCTACATTTTTTCTCCCTTAGCAGATTGCTCTCTGCTATCTCCTGGTTTCTCTTATACCAAGTCCCTTTAGGCACTGTATCAACTTCTTCTGAGCTATACATCCCTTTGAACTGTGGAGGACCGGTATGGAAACTACAGTTCGAGGAACTGGTAATTTGGCAGGACCTTGCTCATGCCAAAATCAAACTGACGATAAATCACTAACTATTATTTGATATGGCTAGAACTGAAATGCATATTGACTTTGGAAGAGTCCTTTTTTCCCTTCTATCCTGAACAGTCACGTGTTTCTTTTTTTCTGTCCAAAAATAAGGACTGGCAATATTATCCCTCGGTATAGGAAATTAAAACATCTTTTCATCTTGTGTTCTATATATTATTTGCCTAGGCTAATGTTTTCATAAGGCTTTTTTATTGTCCCACAACTTACTAGCTACCTAGAGCAGTGTTTCTCTTACTTCATCCTAATATATTAATTCTGCAAAAAGAGAAAAATTGGAAGAGCGAAAGTGATTTTCTTTCTCATTAACAGTGTAACACTGGCATCTAGTTTGGAAAAAAAAAAAGGCATTACAAAGCTGCCTGTGGTTCAATGATATATATAAAAATTTGTGTTTATGCATGTATTACTTCTATGTACCTCTAATAATGAGATGCTGTAAAACCCATTTGGAGAATTTGTTAGTTCATAGAGGAAATAAAAGAAAATTATCTAGACCAAACAAATTGGGCCAAGCTTCTATATTTTGAAGGTGAAGCAGGAATGACTGAATGCTTCCTGGAGTAAGAAACCCTGTTGGGTAAGCAAATGGAGTGTGTCCATCTGTGAGAGCTAGGAAAGGAGGAAAAAATCCAAGGTTCCTATTCTGAGTTTGTTTTCAAGCCTGCTGGCTTCCTAATACTGTGGGTTAGATCTGGGATTCTGAGCCAACTGAGGTTGGAACTTTACTGTGGAGAATGAAAAAAAAAAATGCTGTTGACCTGCAAGTCCAGGTTTGTTGCGCTGCTGAGATGTCTCTCTGTTATGAGTCTTGGACCTCAGGCAAGCTGCGGATCCAGAGCATGTTTCATCTGGGTCAGCAGCAGCAGCCTGGGTGTTCAACTGCCCGTGACAGGTCAGGAAATGGAGTAATTTCATATATTCAAGAACTCTGAGAACCCCGGTAGCCTGCAATAGCCCAACTTAAGGGATTGCCCAGAAGCACCACATGTCACCAATCAAATAGCACAGTAGATCAGCAATGACTTCTGGCATGAGACAGGCTTATAGTGCCAAGCAGAAGGAGGGTTGTGCAGCAGAACTTGGTTCCAAGGTTGGGAAATATTAAAAAACATGATTGGATTGTCAGAAGTGCGGTGTAGAAATGTTTCCTCCACATGGCTGGTTGTGTGAATGTTATTTTTGGTAACAGACATCATTATTTAGGGCATTGTGGAACATTAAGTTTGCAGATGCTGCTAAGTGATAAAGTGGCCATATTATCATTTTGTATAAACTCAGCACTTAGAAGTCAAGATCTTAATAGCACTGGTGCAATGTGTTCAAATGCTCATTTGTCCCACAAACTCTGCCAAAGCACCGTTCTCTAGTGTGGGGAATCCCTGTAAGAAGCAAGGCAGATTTGAATTGTACAGGTATTTGGAATCCGGAGAAGCGGATATCCAGATACTACAAATCGAACCTTGCTCCTTATACTCACAGGACAGTTTGAATCTACATACAAAAGCTATTTAAAAAAGTGACGGGAGAATTATTAGACTTTGCAAGGAAAGACTTACAGGCTACCTGAAATTGGCTTTTTGACACTAGCTTAATTTCAAATGCTGTTTTTCGTTCTATTCCAGAAAGATACTCGGTAAAGTCAATTCTGTATTCCCAGCCAAGCCCAGTAGAATCACTGGAGAATTTCTTTAGATTTCTGTTCACTCTGTGAAAAATAAATGAGATCTGTTTGCAAAGATAGCAAATACCCCAAACTCCCTGCTGTAGAATATTAATAAATAGCTACTTTTACACAGAAAGCTCTCAGGTAAGTGGGAATTTCATGAGAAAACCTTCAAGACTTGTTCTTTTATTAGTGGCTTTATATCTACCAGAATCTGGTCTCATTTGTTCTTGTTGAAAAGAAATGGCAAAGTGCTTGAGCATATTGAGACTGAGCAATCACTTCATTTAGCTATTCTACTGTGTGAGATTATGTGATGACCCAGTCTACAGCAAAGCCCCTGTGGTTTACTGCTATCACATGGACTTTAGCCAGTTAGCCAGTCTGCATATAGCAACAGTCTCTGCCAGTAGTACCTGACCATGTGCAATATTAGCTGTAGTGTGAGGGTACAGAGGGTGAGGTTTAATTGAAGTTTCTTCTATGCACCCCATTATTATGAGGTCTATGAGTCAAACTTCAGGTGTTCTCTAGATTTCCAGAGAAAGGCATTTTCTGTCTCGACTAGTCACATTTATTTTTGCCTTTCTAAGCCCTAAGGTCCATAAATTTGTCCCAGCTTCTTTTTGCAAATATAAAAGAAACTTTCAAAAAAATATCCCCTGAAACCCAAATCACTGAGTTGTATTAGGATGGATTCTTGTATTCAAACCCAGTTTTCACTTAAATATAGAAACTTTGGCAAACATTTACTCTATAATAAGTTACTCTTTTTGGAAAAAGGGAATCAAAAGAGTTCTTTGAAGAATATCTGAATATAGAGTTAACCAAGAGCCCAGAATGGCTTTAGGAGAAGAAATATCCACTGGTTTTGGAAAGTACAAGATACTTATAGCTGTCAAAAATACCTGATGAAATGTTCTGGTGTCTTTGGAAAATATATAGTAAATGCCTGGGGTTTTTGGGGGGTGAGAGAATAAAATATTCACTTTTAGCTAACTTAAGAAAGCCAAGCCCTTAATTCTTGTTTCCTGCTGGCAGTTCTTTGTCATGCTGTGTTATGAGTGAGTGCAAAGATGGTGAGTCAGATTTTGTAAATGAGGGGTGAGAAAAATGGGAATTGTATTTTTAGAAAAAGATGAAAACAAACAGACACAAAAACCATTTAAAGCAAACCTGCTTTCAAAAATACTGTCTGTAGAAAAAATGAAGGGAGCACAGATGCTGCATTTCAGGCCTACAAAAACTGTTGAAAACTGTGGAAGGCTGAGAGAGAGTTTTCTTATCCTGGTGTGGGCTAGTCTGGAAAAAGTACTTCTTGAATCCAAAAAGTGTTAAGAAATGGATTTGTTTTATCAACATGCATAATTTAATTGCAGACTGGAACAGATGTTAAAAATAATTTCAGCTGGCTAAGACTGTGATTTGGGATGCTTAGCTGTCCATACTCAAAAAAAAAAAAAAAAGTATTATTTAGTTTTGTAATTTGAAAATGAGTGGCATAGTTAAAAATTGTGATACACTAAAAGTAAGTCCATAAAGCTAGCAAAGAAGTACAGATATATGCAAAATTCCTAAAACTATACCTAAATAGTTTAGTCTGTCTTTCAGTTCAGGGCATAATGATTTAAATCAAATGCTAAGATCACACATTCTAATGATAATTTATATCAGCATCCAACTTGTATTAGATACACTAAATAACTTTGTTATGTAGTTATATTTACTGGCTAATCTCTGTAAGAAATACTGATTCTTGTGGGGGAACATCCATTAAAATATACTGATCTGGAATTAAGTACAGCTTATACACTGAAAAATGGTATTACTTTTGCTGAAAGAGGACAATACCTTATGCATAGTTAACCAATTACAGAGTCACTTTTCATATGCTTAATTTTTATGTGACATGATAAAGTTGTGTTATTGATTACATTCATTAACTTATATCAAGGTTTTTAAAAGTAATTGGAATTAAATATAGAGAAACCCAATTGTCATTTTTTAATTAAACATAACTAAAATAAATAAATGGGATAAATCCATTTTTCTGTATATTAGACCATGTTTTACAGCTAATGACTTCTGTTTAATAAATAAATTTTACTGCCCTTTAGTGAATTGGATCCTTTATTCCCTGTTGACATGTATTTCAGGATTTTAGAGGTAGTGTATCTCCTCTTCCAGTATCTTGTTTTCATTGATAGATTAGGAGAGGAAAACCAATTTTCTTTGTCCTTGTTTTCTGGATGTTGTATGACATAGCTATAGCACTGGCCTAAACTAAATAACTGAAATAAAGAAAGTTGTTGGTCAAGAGTGGCAAAAGATAAGTTGTTGCTGAAAAACACTGTATCACCTTAACATGCTTGGCTTCAGGTTCTAAGCTGATCAGTTTGGCCCTTCACTGGTTTGATGCTCTTTGAAATTTTGACTGCAGATTTGGACATCTTGAATGTAATTTTTCTTTAAGTATGTGTAATTTATTATAGACAGCTCAGGGTGTTCACAAGTGTAATATCAAAACTAATTTGCATTAGATCTGTTTTAAAGGAAAAATTACTTTTTTTTTAAATTCAAAACATATTTTAATTTATTTTGCCTAAGTATTAACAGCGTGGAGAGCTCAGAAGCTGTGGTGCATATTGGAGAGAACTGTGGAGTACTCCAGACTGATATAAATCCAGCTCCATCCAAACACCCATGCTGCAGCTCATCACGTTGGACGGGAGTCCCGAGGAAGTATTGGACAACTTGATTAACAACCGTTCCCTCTTGGCATCTTCCCCTAGAAGAGCAGCAGGCAAAGTGAAAGGGTTTGTTCTGAACTCTTTGTGTGCTGCATATCTATATATACAGTCTACACAGATACATCCATATTCTTCAACATGCCTTAAGCTAGAGAAGGCACCAATTTACATGGCTGCATATTGCTTTATACACTTAGCTTTGGGCTCCCTTTACAAGTCACGGACAGGTGATTTAAAACCATGAACACCTTAAAATAGCTACATAATGCCTCTAGACCTGTGTATGATCTAATTTACGCTGGCTATTAAACAGGCATTATTCACCAGTTTTTCCTCACATTCCTGCTTTTCAGAAAACTATGCAGTATACAAATCAAGTTCCTAAGATTAAATTTAACCTTTGAATGTGTGTATGCTCTCATACCTCTTGTTTTTATTTCTTGACCCTAAGGAGACCTTGTATACCATTTCTCAGGGAGCTGGAACAATCCTTAAGAGAGTTGGGTAGTGAGAATCTTGCAAGACAAAGTGGAGAATTGCCCAGGCAATTGCTGTAGGCATGGTATGAATTGTTGCTACTGTGTAAGCCTTTGGTTCCAGTTATCTGGTTTGTATTTATTTATGATGCATGAGTTACACATCGTGGACAGCCTCTTTCGATTACTTAATAAAATACAAATATGTAAATGCAGGTAACAGCCCCAACGCACTGCTTTCAAGTCTTATCTACTGCAGCACATTTCCTGGATTTTACTCCTTCCAGCGCTGCTGGTAGTAAGTGTTGATTCAAAAAAGAAAACAGGAAATAATTCTTCATTTCAATAATTCATGGAAAATGAACTGAAACTATGATATCTGTGACACATGAGAGCACACATCTCAAACTGTGTTATTAGTATTCAGTGCTGGGACTGTAGCCCTGGAACATATGCTTAAAACATTGCTAAGTCCCTTCAGAATACCATTTCAATAGAAATTCAGTAATCTGTTGAAATAAGTTGACATAGAAAATTATGATATAATTGGAGCTATTTAATTGCCTGTTATGTCCTTTAGTTGATCCCCTGAAACAATGTTATTAGTATTTAATGTGAAATTTCTGCAGTAAAAAAGGTGAATTTATTGGGTGAAAGGACAATCTTCCATTTCACAAAATACAACTGGCAGATGGAAACATGAAATAAAGTGCCTCCTGCCAGCTTTCACTATACCTGCTCGTAAACTTTCCTGCCTCGAGACACTAAAAAGAGTTTCTTTGGGACACTTACCATTTACTGAAGGATCTGCCCTTCCTCCACCTTCACAGTGATGCCGGCTTTTTATAATTTTTAATATATTGTACAGCACTTCAGCGTAAAGGGTGGTTTTGTAGAAGAGTGTAGCTCTCATTGTTAGCATGTGAGCATGCCAAAGCACGACAGAGGCTGCTGTGGTGTTTAGGTCCCTTAAAGAATAATATTTTACATAGGATTTAAGAGTACAAAGGGTTTACTGCTGCCTGAGTGGGGCCTGTACCCTCCAGCTTGTTTTACTGACTCTCTCCCCAGATTTTTAAATCTATGCCCAATCACCAAGCCCAGGCCTCCTCACCTTGCTCCTAGTTGTGGAGCTTTGAAAGGGCAGACACCGGTTCCTACGCGCAACTGTGGCCATGATACAAGAAGCCACAACCTTCAAATGCAGCAGATTTGAGAGCCATGCCATTCAGAGCAATTTCCTTATAATATCATGCTTTTATCTTGGATTTTCCACCACTGCCTTTGCTCTCAGCACCCAGTCCATGAGGTTTATCTTACTGTCATGTAATCTAGTTTTATGAACATGTGCATCTGCAGATGACTAGATGCAGGTTTTCTCCTCCAAATACAGAAACTTTTTCTCCTCCTCCTCTGCCTCATAATATACCTCTGTGAGGACAACAGCAGCTTACATTCAATCCTGGATCCCAAAAGCTTTTCTCTGCAGAAAAATATTTTACAGTTTGAAAGTACATTGTTTAAGATCATGGAGGGATAGGAAAAGAAGACTTAAACCACTACATTTTCTCCACCTCCTGAAGGCACCTGCAGAGCCAAAGTGTTGGTCTTCAAGATCGTACTGCTCGGAGGCAGTTTGTAAGAGGATGGTTGCGCCAAGAGGACCGAAAGGTTTCCTTTGTGCCAGGCACAGTTACGTGGCTGGTCCTAGCCCCAGGTATTTACACTAAGCCACTGCGGTACACACATGAATATTTAGTTTAAGTTCAGTTATCTGTTAACTTAAGCATACGATCAGGTGTCCCATGGAACCAGGCTGATGCCGTTTCTATGATGGCCAGAGGTTCCTGTGCTGTTCTACCTCATTCGCAAAGGTTTGTAAGAAAGGATCCCAGTGCGATTTCAATGGAGCTGACAGTATTTTAAAGGGACTGTTAGTATATTTAAATGTGGAAGGGTTTCTGTAACAAATAGAGACCTGCAGAAAACATGGTGTGCAGCTTTATGTGAGTTTTAGCGCTATTCTTTTGGTTTCTTCTGAGTGGCACTGACATCCTGTTAAAATGTTCATCAAGGGTTCACTGTGAATGTGCACTGTTTAAAAAGTAGTCTTCTGCAGGAATTTTGGCTGCATATTAAATGACGCATTATATAAAAGTTAGTGGTTGTTGTTAGGCTTTCATTGCTGTAGTATGGGAATGACTAACACAGCTGAATATTTTTTATCATCTCATTAAAATTCAACATTCCAGACTCTCCTTAAATTTTTTAGGTAAATCAGGAGTAAAGGATGTATTGTCTAATAAAATTTTTCATTTGCTGTGCTTTGTATTATGGTATGAAATAACAGTACAACACCATTCGTGGATGTATTTGTTGAGATTACGTAAATTCTATGAAAACAACCAGAGTTTTAAAATCCAACACAACCGCCTTATGGCTTTCTCACAAGACTGAGCAGCAGATGTTGTGATGTCTGCTTTACAACACCCCTCAAAAAGAGTTAGAGCTGCCAGGGAACAGCTGTTGACTGGGTGAAATCCCCATACACCCCAGCTGCCCCCACCAAGCCCTCTGCACTCACTTTCTTTGTGACTCACTTTGACTTTTCCACAACAGGGTTTTTAAGGCAGATGCAGAGCAGCGAAGGCTGGGAATATTTCTAGGAATGAGGAATCTGTGCATGACTTCAAACGCTTTGCATTGTATGCAGTTATGTTTATTTTTAAAGCATAGCATGAGGAGGGAACATTTCAGCACAAGTGTTGCATTTCTTTAGCTAATAATTGACATGCTTTAACATGCATTTTCTATGGTAACTGAGAGGTTTTAGTTATATATATATTGACTTTGATGTCAAAGATTACCTCCTCCCCATCTGCATTTACTCATTTCTTTCCCACTTCTATAAAGTCCTGCTTTATCCATTGTGTTAAGTGAATGTTTGAAGAGCTGGACTGTAACCAGATAACCAAACTGACAACAAACTGCAGCATTTGGGCAGAAGCAGGTGGCCACAGATAAGGGC
The DNA here is from genome assembly GCF_000737465.1 of Haliaeetus leucocephalus. NCBI lineage: Eukaryota > Metazoa > Chordata > Aves > Accipitriformes > Accipitridae > Haliaeetus > Haliaeetus leucocephalus. The sequence continues at coordinate 3,488,720 of NW_010973294.1, read as the reverse complement.
AATAGCAAGAACTTGTAAGTGTAAGCTGGCTTTGTTGACGTCACCCTCATGCTGCTACACTCTGAGCTAGTTAGTGTGATGGAGGACACGCTGTCAGCACATTGGGTACTGACTTTCTCCTCCACAGTCCTACTGTACCTGTACACATGTCTCAGATCACCTGCCATGATGATCCAGGGAAGTTAAACATGATCAATTATTTCATATAAAATCTGTACAGTGAACCTTCTTGGTGTAGGTACTTCATTTCTGAAGGTGTGAGATCAGACAGCTGACACAAAGCAATGTCTTGAGATGGGTCAGTTATGTACAGGAATTCCTTAACATAATAAGGAACTTGGCTTGAGAAATTAGAGGCTGCAAACACTAAAGTCAAATCCATGAGGAAACAAGGCAAGTGTTTTGACTATATTCACCCCTGCTCCATGCAGTAGGTTCCTCAGGGCCTTACTCCAGAGTTTGAACTATCCACCTAACCAGTACTTCTTCCATAAAACTGGAACCACCATGTCTCTTGACCAGTAATGCTGGCTTCCTGCAGCAAACCAGTGCAATGAGGCCAGGACCCTCCAAGGCAGCATGTTTTCCTTGGTTGGGTTCTGTCCGGGGATGGAACATGCTGCACTGTGCTGCGACAAGGCTGGTCCCCCTGCCAGTTCGAGGACATTGAAGAAACCCTCATGAGGGGAAGAACTGCTTGCAGTGTTTTTCTCCCTTCCTTCCAGAAAATAATCATGCAATGGTTTAGGTTGTTTCTTTTTTTCCCTTAATCTCACTTGTCTTTTATCTCACATGCTACTGCTTTACATTGATAAACATAGCAAGGATCACTGAATGTATATTAAGTAGGATGGGCAAATGACATCCCCAACTCCTGGACTGCTTTTTGTGATGTGTTCAAAATGTTGTTAACCTCCTGGACCCACTGAAGGGCTTATAAAATGAGTATGGTTACACACGTATACATACATATGGATATGCACACAGATACAGACGTATTTTTATGACACGTTCATCCTCCAGCTAAAGTGCAATATTTTTTTTACTGGGATAATTTGATACATTCTCTACATCTAAATCCTGCTTGACTCAGTTTAAAACTTCTATAAGCTGTTTATAGTCTCAGGGGAAAAAGAGAAAGTAAAGAAAATATACTGTGAACCTGAAATACACTCAGCAATTGCCTAAATTCTGGCTTTAAAGAAAAGGAAATACAAGCAAGTAAAGCATGTGTGCCATGTGCATCCCTCCCTGGCCCATAAATATCCTATAAAGCAGCATTGTACAGGAGTGTTTCTGCGGGTGCTCCCTTGCCCTCCTCCCCACCCCACCAGGTACTTCCCCTCCTGAAAAAACTTTTCCTCCCTTCTGTCCTCCAACTCTTAGACCCTCTTGATCTTTTGAGCTCCCTTAAGCAGAGTGACATGGCTTGTTGTTAAAGCACTGTCCCTGTCAGGATGGTCACCGGGGGTCTTCAAGCGTTTGTCACACGAAAGGGAGAACAGCAGCCCTGGGGCGAGAGGTGACCTGTCTTCTAATGCTCCTGCTCAGCTCCTGCTGGGAAAAGCAATGGGATGAAGTGGCTTTATAGAGGAAACTGGCAGGACTCTACTTACAGCTCAGGCTTTGGTGAGTTGCTCTCTACAGTGTATAACTTTTGACCAAAATCAGTATTAAAGGATATACTCATGTGCAATTCTCAAAGTCAAGTTTCATGGTTCCAGGCAGAGCTCATGTCTTCCAATTTTTCTGTATAAGTGAAGACAGGATAGTGATATAACCCGTATGCTATCACTTAGCCTGGGATGAGCTGTAGTCTGTTTAGAAATAAGTTTGCATGCCTGATGTAAGACTTATCTTTACTGTCAATTTCTTCCAGTCTATGAGCTATTATTAGCATCTTAAAAGCAAGTAATACAAATCTGATTGAAGTTTTGGAAAAAATAAAGAATTAAATGGGAGCAAAAGTATGTAATTTTAGAACACCAGTTAGTTTACTTCAGCTAGCAAGGAACGAGAAAATGCTGTTAATGGTCTGCTATGCATTTTGCAACAGAAGCGATGCTTTTTATGATGATCTTGAGGAAAGCTGAGTTCTTAAGCAAAGTAGTGCTACCCATTAATATCTAAGAAAAACTGTTCAAAGGGCCATGTTGTGAAAAGTAGCACTCTTAAATCATCTGGTGTTCTGCATACAGTTACACAGGTGAGATGTATATATCTTAGCATTAGTGCTTAATTTTGGGAAGACTTCCATAGTTAACTGCCAGATGCTTGAAGCTTCATTTTTGTTCCTGATATATAACTGGAAAAGCCACAGATTAAGAGATAAGACTGTAATCATACACATAGAGCATATATATGAGCTAATGGTTTTGCTTTTTCTTTTTTTTTCTTGTTTTTAAGAATTAGTAACCTGAAAAGGTAAGGTTCTACTTGTGCTTCTGAAACAACATAATGAATGCCTTTGTGTTCCGGATTCATATAATGGACTTAACATTCAAAATATGTTGATTTTTTTTTGCTTTACATGCCTGCACTGATGTATTCTGATGTGGGTTTTGTGACTCTTATTTGCTCAGGTACTAATTTGGTGCTGAATGAATTGTTCATTCTGAACAGAGAACACAGTACAAAGTAAAATAGATTTCTGAAGGCATTTTGTGCACAGAATATGATTAAGAAGCAGTCAAGTACTAGAAACTCATTCACTCCCCACACCTTGATACTGGGTAGCTGTGTCATGCTGTAGGAGATGGATTTAAAGTAACTCATTATTTTACAGAAAGATAAGCTTGAAGATGTGTGGGCATGTGTGTGCATGTGGATAGTTCCCCCTCCCCACCAGCTTCCTGGAGTTTATTAAAGCCACACGGTATAAAAGGGAGGAAAGAACTGATACCTTTTTTTTCATTAGATGGAGGAGACTTCTGCAGTTAATAGATTTTCTTAAATTTTTTCATGGCATCTGTTGGCAGCTCACATATTTTGAGATTTCATTTACTTTTCCAGCTGTGCAATTTACATTCTGGTAACACATGATGGACAGCAATTCTTGACTCTAGACAGTGACAGCAGAGGATTAAATAGCCCAGCCAGTTCCTCTTCAGGCTCTGGATTTTTTCAATTAACTTTAAACAGGCTAGATCAGGACTTTCAAATTCCAGTGTCAAGACACTCTTTTAGTATCCTGCACTCTTCATTAAAAAACTAATAGACCTGGAGGAGGTCTGAAACCAGTGTGTTATCATTTTAATGGGTGTCAGTAACTTGCACACTGTTACGAAGAAATGGTGCTACAAAAGGGAAGCTCATGGTAAGCATCAAGGAAACTAGTTGCCTGAATGTTCTTACTGGGGCAAATTTCCAGAGGAGAAACAGAAGTTGAAGAGTGCTTTCCATTCTAGCAATGCCTCTTCTTTATAAAGGCAAGTTGAAATAAGCTGTTAACATTCTAATAAAGTCACTTCCCAGACTGGCTATTATTCCTCCATGTCACAAGATGCTGTGCATCAAATATCAGATGGTTGTTGCTTCCTTAGACTGCCAGTCTTCTGATGCCCTCTCACAGCCTGTGTTTTGTATAAGCTGACACTAGGAATTGTATTGGCTGGATGATTTCAGTTAGATCAACAAGCGCTAACTTGGCATTTACTTGGATAACTTGACAAACTATGAATGAGATTCCCTTTCCATTGCAAAGCTCTTCTGTCCCTGTCTGCTCCTCAGGCTTTGCAATGGAAAATGAGTTTTATTCATAGTTGGAGGAGCAGACAGGCGCGGCAGATGCAAAACCCAGAAGAGCGTAATGGTATGACATGGACTAGAGCAGGCCACTGCTTTTCTGGGAATGTCATGGTCAAACAAAGGACCCAGGTAAGGACAGGTATTCCAGTTTATCCTTTGTCCAGTCTTCATCGCTGCTGTCTGATTGATCAATGCTGTAGGAAAACAAGGTGCTACAGGAAGAGCCAGGGGGTCCTTTCCTCTGAGGTCTAATAGTGGAAATGGCAAAATTATGGAGCAACTAATTTGATTTACTAATAAGCACTGAATACTGTACTGGTGAAAAGTAGCAGGAGGTCTCTGTCTCCTTTTTCTGAATTTGGAGATGAAACCACATTAACTTGAAATGGTCTTTCTCTGGAAAAAAAAAAAGTTATGTATATACATACGTACTTATTCCCGCAGGTTTCATTTATCAAAATAGGTGCAATGGAGATATTTTCATACAGAACAAAAAAGTTATTTGGAGGTGTTTGTCTTCATTGGCTTTCAATGATTTGTTCCGTGCAATGTGTGAAAAATAGACTCCTGTGTTTACAGTTGTACGAATTATATCAGCCTCTATGTGCTGTCTGTTCTCACAGGCATTGTTTTACTTTGTAGCTTCCTTTTCACTGGGCCTGAAACGCAGACTCAAAGAGGTGCACAGGGGGTTGTAAAGACGAGCAGCTCTTGCTGTACAGTCCCCGTGATGCTGCAGCTCATTGGCACTGCGGATGCTTGTTTTACGTAAAACAAAGACCGGCCGTGCCGGAGGAAAGGACACGATGTGCTGACCAGTGTGGCAGGAGGTCGGACTCACTGGGTAGGATAACAAGAGTCTTTTGGAGACTGAAGTGAGGTTTCTAAATATGAACTGAAGAGCTCACATGTGTCCTCCCTTTCTCAAGTGCTGAGCACACATTGCTTTAATGGCTGTTGCTAAGGCTTTAGCTTTCTGAAAGGGAGTTAGAAGAAAGTAGCTTAGCCAAAACTTGATTGGCAGCCAGAATTGGGGAAAGCAAAGTGTCCCTATGAAGGGGATTTGGTCCAGCACTTTACACTCGTGATAAATTTAGGAACCACTGGCAAAATCCCCCCATACGCAAGTAAATTGGTAGAGGGTAAGTACCAACAGGTTCTGCTTTTTTCCCCTTATCCTTAACCCAACACTTGAAAGGTCAAGAGATTTGGATTGATTTAGTTTGATGTTATTTTGGTGGTTCTTCTCTATTGTTCTTTTTTTCAAGTCTTAACAGAACAGACTGTCTTCAGATCCTTCTCTCCTTGGATTCCACTTCGTCCTCCCGTGCAGGGGTAACTTCAGGTGATGACAGAGCCGCCCTGCTGCTGGGACCCAGGCAGGTCCAGGGTGAGGGCAGAGCAGAGGCACTAACATTAGTCTCCTTTAGGGAGCTTGCTCTTTTCTGGACTGATGGAAGGAACTTAAATGTATGAACTTTTAATCAAAGGGAAAAACCCTGCTTGCCATTGGTTTAGAGGGGTTTGTTGGAGCTGTGGCTTTTGCTGCCCGTTAGGCGGGACCAGGAGCAGCCATGCTCAGATCACAGCGAAGCTTGTCTGAATGCTGAGTGTCCTTCTCCTATTCCCCTGCTGTCACCAGAATAATTGTGATCAAAACTGACTCAGAAGTCCATTTTTTTATTGTTTACCTTGATACTTTAAATGTTAATTACTTAATCATTGAAGAGACTTTTTTGTTCTGTAATATAGTTATTTTTTAGAAATTCAGCAATTAATTGTCCTAAGAACTGACTTTCTTCTCTGCAAGGGAAAGTAGAAGATCAATTTGTCTCCCTGACTGTAAGATTTCCTTGCTTTCTAGTGCTGCAGCTGTCATGATATGCATGTCTCTTTTCTCAGAATGACATGCACTTGGAACTCGGTACGATTGCGGTTGTCATTTTTCTATCCACCCAGAGACACCTGGGGCACAAGTTTCTCTTCAAGCATTTAATCCCCAGAATAACATGCAACCACCGTGCAAAATGCCTTGTTTTCTGTGGCTAACGCTCTTCCCTCAGCTGTGTAAGTACTGGTTCACCCTTTCTCAGCATTATGAATACGGCAGATAAGGAAAGGCAGTAGCTGGAAACATGAACAGAGGGTAAAATCCTGTGCTGTTGTCATTATCCTGACCTTTCACAGAGTAGCTGCAACAGGTCCCAGCTGAAATCAATGCAAAGACAATTCCACACTGTAAAGAGTCCTTTTAAACTGCAGTAAATACAGTTGCCATGATCTTTTCTGGTCCCCAGACACAGAACACATTCTTGATTAATCCCTCTTAATATAAGTTGCGATGGCAGATTTAAGACACCGAATCAGATTTTCAGATGGTTTGAACTGGCAGAACTCTGAGCTTAGTGGGGACAGCAGTTTGACACTTACTGAAGGTGAGCTCTGCCCATGCTGAGTAACAACACAACAGCTAGGAAATACCTCCTGGAAGATGCTAACTTTTTTTTTGTTTTAAAACACTTCTATACCCCTTTCCCCCGTTACAGTCCACATTACTGTGATGCTCTCCTCGACCAGGGCACTGCTCAGCATAGGCAGGGGCAGGAGGTGGAAGGGGAAAATCCTGGGCAAGGCTTGCAGGGCTGTGCCCCAGCCTGTAAGGGTGGACATGTCTAAGGAAACCCATCACCACAGGGCAACAGCAAGCGCGGGTTGTACCTCGGGGCCCTCCTGGGCTCCCATGGAGGAACAGGTCCCAGCACTGCTGGGAGGCAGGAAGGGCACAACCATGTTCATTGCTTCTCTGAACCCCACGGCCCGCGAATGCTGCACCCCTCGAGGGCTGTGACTCCACACCTTGGCTGGTATAATCGCCACCGACAACAGCAGGGGCTTTGCTTGCAGGACAGCACAAATTCAGTCTCTTTACGTGCCAGGTACGAAATGTTCCATTCTGATTCCACCAGCAAGATTTTGTTAGGTATGTTCCTTGCAGAGGTAGCTGGGATTGCCTCACCTGCAAGTTACCTTGGCTTAACACTTCAAAATAACCCTTCAAGCATGTTTTTTTCATTATTCTCTTTTCTTATTCCTGAGTAAAAGTTTTGTCTGTAAAATATTGACTTAGCAAATCAAGAAGTTACCCATAGAATTCTCCTTAAAAATAAAGCTTTCATACTGAACTTGGGCTTAGGGCCTCAAAACACAGTGTTAATGCTGCATTTTGTCTTTATTGATGATCAAAAGTTATCACACATTATGCTTTTAAAGGAGAGTTTGTGGAGCTAGCTTCCTCTGGGATACCCACTTTAATTCATGGTTATTTATTCTTTCTTTCTATACAGACTGCTTTTTTTTCCTAAAGGAATGTGTATCTATACTCTGATGCAGCCACACCTACTACACAGCTATTTGCTCATAACTCTACAACCCACTGCTGACTCATTATTTCAGAGACTGAGAAGAACAAAATTGGTTCAATGAATTATGTCAATACTTGCTATTTCAGAGACTGACTAAAACCAGTTCCTAAAACAAGCTGAAAAGCAACACAGCCTTGAACATTGACTTGCATTAGAGAATTTCGGTCAAACACTTTCAATGAGCCTGGTGTTCCCATTTGCACGGTTATTTAAGACTCAAGAAATTTCAACCTAAAACTGCTATAATGGGATGGGGAGGCTGTGGTTACACCATGAGGTGGGCTTACTAGTGACTACTCTTTGGATTGCCCAAATCATTCTCAATGTATCAATGACCACTTGACAATTTTTTTAAAAATGGTGATGTGTGCTGTGCAGGGCTTTTTTCTTTAGCCATAAAAGGATAAAAAATGGAACTTCATCTTTTTGAATATATTTGAATACAGAAAGAAGCATCCCTGTATCAGGTACCTATTTACTGCCCTTTCTCTTGCTTACAGTAACACTAACATAGTGTTTGGGGAAAAAAATCCATCAAGGCCTCACATAAGTGCTAATGAGCTTTTTATTTATTATCTGTTTATGACACGTGATACTAGGCGTTTGGCTTATCCAATCAAGTTTCAGAAACTTTTTAAGGTACAGAATCTCATGTTTCTAATCAAAGCAACTGGTATCTTAATTTTGAAGTAACAAATACCTATAATGAAGTGCTGATGAATGATTTATGTGCCAAAATCATTAATTGAATGTTTTAAATCAATATATTTGCAGAATTTGTTACTGAAAAAAAGAAAGAAGTAAGATATATCCAGTAATTAAATGAGTGACTAACAAATTCCAATTAGGAAGAAAATTCATATCACTAAATGGGAACTGTCATTTAAAATTCATCTTAGGAGTTTATTTTTCTAATAGAATTATGTCCTATAATAATGGGACATTCAACATCACAAAGAACAAAATTTTAAGTTGGCTTCTAAGAGATGAGGGATTCAGCTGAAGTTTCAATGCTGTATAAAACAGTGTGTGCTACTAAAATAATGACATCCAACCTTACATACGTGTGCTGCAAAGACTTTTAGCACTGTGACATTAATTATGTATTTACTATTCAGCACCAGTGAGTATATGATGGTCTATTTGTACATCTTTACTAGAAGAATCAAATCTGACTAAACAATTTCTTCTGCAGCTGCACAAGTGTGAAGATGTAGAGCCAGTGTATGCTTTGAGCAAGGAGAAATAGGACTGAAGCCAGTGCAGAAGAGTACAGCTGACTGACTTATAACAAGTACACCAGCATTATCACAGATGTCATTCTCTATAATTTATAGAGCAGTTTACACTTCTGTTAGGTTAAATCAGTCATACTTATAAACAGAACAGACTGTAAAGTTACATGAGTGTACAACTCTTAACTTGTAGGATAGCAAGAGAAAATGATTTATTTGTGTTAATAGGGCTCAACAACCTTCAGATACTCATGTAGAGAGATGGAATGGCTGTTTTTGAGCTGTTGGGGTTGGCAGAATAAGACAAGATTACTATTCAAGGTGAGGGCTTTGCAATCCCTCCTTTATTTAGCAAAGCAAGTAGGTTAGTTTTCAGCGGAATGCAGTTATGGCCTTCACCCAAATGCTTGTTACCTGTGTCGGTGTGTCATTGCATGAACACCGACAGTATTGCTGATGACTGAGCTGCAGACAGCCTATAGCAGGAAAACTGGGTAATCTAGAAGAGTACTGACAAAGAGTTACGATGCCATTACCTGTCATGAACTCCATTCAGAAGGAGCTCTACAATTTATGCAAAGCCAAAGTCAAGTGATAGGCCTGGAGGAGACCAAGAGACCTTGAAAACTACCATGGAATAATAACTTATGGATTTTATATGGGAATTTTCTTTGTAATTTGAAGCTTGATGCTACTGGTGAGCTGTCAGAAGGACTCTGAGCAAAGACAGTTTTATTGCAAATATTTTTGCCAAGGGAACAAAAAAACCAATCACCCCTGCATGTTTGGTTTATAATTAACAGGAATAAAACTCTAATCACAAATGTAGCGGCCACATCTAGGCATGGTATAAATATTTTATGCAGTGCTTCAAAGTTGCATATAATGTGCACTGTAAAATTTGAGTATTATAGTAAATGAAGTTATTAAACCTTTAAACAAGAAATTCTGGACTCTCACATTTATGGAAACACTGGTGTGTTTGAACAATGAACCCGTGAACTACAGCATGTAATAAAAAAATGCTTATTTTGCTGCAGAATGTGCAGGAATATAAATGTCTCATAAAATTGGTAAAAATTAAAATAAAAAGTGAAGTTTGAAAAATGAAAATAAGAATGAAGGTGGAAAGGACTTGAGATAAACTTTAGTTTCTGAATTCTGCTCTCAAATATATTCATAAATGGATATTTATTGTTGTAAGGTGTAAGCTATTCTTTAAGAGGGGACATCACCCATGTTATTCTTAGGTCAGATTGTAGGTTTAGGAGCTTCACGCATTCTGTTTGCAGGCAGCTTTCCTGCACCTTACCTATGGAAACAGAGAACTGTCACAGAAATGGCATTATACCTGTTTGTATTTCGGTCTGTGGCTTATCTGAGCAGTACAGAGATTTGAAGGACCAGATATTACAGGGCACCTCAGCTGTAAATGCATGGAAAGCTTCTAGTAAGCTGGGTCACTCCTTTGGTGCTGGCAGGGAGCCTAAAACACGGTGTGCCGGCTACTGCAGGGGGTTCCCAAGTCACAGGGTTTTCGCGGTGCTCAGGGGAAGCTTTGGGTGTTGAGCAGCCTGATTTCCAGAGGCACGAGATACGCGTGTCACTTCAGCCAGCCCTGCTGAAAGTGCCAGTCCTGCTGTGTAATCTGTGTGTCTGGCAGATGGCATACGTGATTAGTATTGATTAGTGGAGAGTCTGAAAGATATCTGCCTGAGAGTGGAGCAGAAGAGAGCAGTCATACATCTGCACAGCCGCCCACAAATACCGCAGAGGGGATCTTCCCATGCCCTTACTGTGGCCATCTCAAAAGTTATTGCATCTTACATTATTGGCAATTAGAGGCTCTGCCCGAAAAGCCATTAAGTGCCCGTTTCTCCTCCCTTCCTTCTCCCTTCCCAGGACTGAATAGATGCTGCAAAACAGAGTTGTAACATTTCTTACAAAAGATACTGCAGCCAATAACAACACGGAAGGTGGCCTTTTTAGAAACCCTGAAGGCCACACAATTATTGTGTATAAAGTATATATCATATATTACTGTATATATAGTGTATATGTAATATATTAATACATATAGTGTATCAAGTGGGGGCTCCTGATTAAGTTCTTGTTAATGACATTACAGAAAAAGAAGAAAAAAAAGTGAAACTTGACATCTAAATGGACCTGCCAGAAAAGGTAGGCAAAAGGCGGAAGAAGCAGCAGAGGATGCAGTAAAGTGTAAGATTAGCAAATATTTTTCTTCGCTTGGAGCTAAGCATTATTATTTAATTTTGCCCTTTCTCCCCTCTCCCACCCCAGGGTTAAATAATAAATGATTTTGCTTCACTGTGAGGACAGTTGATTTCTAATCTGAAAAAATTCCTCTTTCACAATAGAATTTCATGTAAATACAGATCAACTCTTGCAGGAATCTCTTTGTCCTTCATAATCATTTCATTACTATTCTGGCCAAACTGGAAATGTCAGATGGGAAAGGGGGACTGGAAGTCAGTGTCTACCTTGCAGGATAGACTCTCTCAGTCCTAGTAAAGGCACTGTAGGATATTTGTGTTGCTGAACTGCGCAGCGGTTTGTATCTTTTCCCTCTTTTGCGCAACAGGCTTCAGAAGAATATGAAATACTGACCAGCACTTTGTTCTGTCTACACAGAAATATTGTAATGTGATGTGACCCTTCCAGCAGGAGAATTGGGGTAAATGAATGCCAAATCAGTGCAGGACAGCATGCAGTGCTCCCCTCCAGAAGAGAAGGGCCATGGTTAGGGGGTCCCATCAGGGCCAGCAGGGCAGGGAGGCAGGCTGGAGGCAGCACCACAGGGGGCTGCTCTGAAGGCCAGGAGAGTCTTAAAGGCTTTCTGCTTCTTTGAAACTTCTAGTTGCTACTTCTCACTCACTTTGGATCTGACCATTCCTACCCAATCCGTATGGACTGGGAAGTGTCCATGGTAAAGCTGGCTTTGTGCCTCTGCGAGGGGACCCGGGACCCTTCTCAGCATCCCACTGCTGGTGCCAGGAGCGCTGCAGGGCTGTGTGAGCACAATGGGTGCTCACCCCTCCGGGTCAGGGACCGGCAGAAAACGGACAGTCAGTTACACTGTTTTTCAATGACTGCGCCCAGCACTTCTGAACTTAATTCTGTGCATAACTAACTGTGGAAAAAACTGTATGTCTAAGGGGAGTTCCCATCCCACCTCAAGTCTGCCATCCTAACAGCAATTGTGTGCTTTAGCAATGATTTTGCTGCCCGTTTCCTCTTCCTTATTTTCAGGCAGTTGCTAGCTTCAAAAGCAAACACTTCTTACATAAAGGTGGTATGTGAATTTCCCCTAGCCAGCAAAAACCACCGCCAAAGTCCTCTTTTAGAAAAGGGGCACATGGTGGATGAAGCTACTACAGCGCCACAAGGCTGACCTTCTAATTCTATGTACAAGGATGAATAGTAGGAAGTGGGGAAAATTATGAAATGTGGAATTACATGAGGAAGTTTGCAGGTCAAGAGAAAATGGTGTAAATCATCTAACAAAGAAATCAAGTCAAATTTGGGATGAACTGTTTATCCAGATAGAGATCCTTTTCAGGCTTTTAATGTAAGGCTTAGTATTCTTCCTGATGGGGATTTGAACACCAGAGCGTTATCCCTAAACACCAGAGCACTGTAAAGAACTCAGTGTTAATGAGGTTCAGCTGGTCATTCTTGGATCTGCTAGTGGAGGGGAAGCAAAGAGGAAAGAAGTGATGCCTGGCCTTGTGTGCTGTACCTTTGCACCCAAAAATATGCATGTTGTATTGGCTGACAACGCAATCAGACACAGAGCCATAGGTATTTATCTCCTGTGAGCATTAAATTACATAGCTTTTAGTTTACAGATGTAAAATCATCAAGCAATCATGATAATACAGCTCCTGCACTTGAGCAAGCTTGGAGATCATTAGCCAGCACGCATTCATGGAAAGCCTGTGATATTTTATCAGGAAAACATTTGCAGTAAAGAGCTAAGTGCCAAAGTAATCCATATTTTCAAAAATTTCCAAAAGAAGTGGTTTCTAGTCTTTAAGCTGGAAATGAAGAGATTTCTGGGAACTTGGCTGTAAGAACAAGCAAGAAAGGTGCAACTCATTCTTTAAATACTCTGTGAACTGTTCACATCCCATCCATTCTTGCTCCCACAGAGTGTAATCTGAGAAGCATCACATAAAATATGATGCTGAAAACAGCTGTCTGGATCTAGACCTGACCTTGAACAAGTAAAGGAAAGGAAAAAACATGTTTAGCACAGTAGATTGGAAAAGAAATGTGAAGGATATTTCTGTTCCCTAAGGGCAATACAATCTGATAGAAGGTACCGGTACAAAAAGAAATAAACTCGTTTACAACCAATCTGAAGGTAGCTTTACAAATGGCATTCTTGTAAAGAAAGAGAATCAACAAAACCACATCAGTTCTCAGTGTGAGAAGAAGGGGCTGGTGGTACAGTCTTACTATGTTTCAGTAAAAGAGATGAACAGCAGAAGACAGTCTGCTTTCAGGAAACTCAGTCCAGTTGTTTCCATTTCACTGGAGGGTGAAAAGCCTGTGACTGAACAGAAATACTTACAATGCACATCTCTACATCTGAGCTAATAATCTTGGTTCCTTTTGCAGTCATTGGAGAGAAATGGACAATGAGTGGTGTAGGATGAAACGTCAATATTACAAATTTCTAAAAATAGATTTTTTTTTAATAGAAATTTGTAATAGAAACAGGAGGTTTGTATTACGTCCAAACACATAGGAGATAACTCCTGCCATCGCAATGACCTGTTGGAAAGGAAGAACAAACAGGGTTGTTTTTTTTAACTCCCTCTACTTATGTCACTTCAGTTTTTGTTTCTGAAATGGATTACTGCAGAAGCACTGGCAGACAGTAGATACTAAATCATTACAGTTTTTCCTCATGTATGAAGAGTGTGTTTCATAACAGAGGCTGTGTCAAAGTTAACAGGCAGCATATTCCACTAATTGTTGTTCCTAATTGTCATCTCAGGCTTGAACAGTCCCACCACGCACAGAGTGGACAGAATGAGAAAAGAAATAATCTAAAATAGGAAGCTTATGGGCTGTTCATTTGCCTTCTTGTTTCATTTCAATCTGTATGTAATCCCAGAATAATTTTGCAAATTGTCTCTCAGACCTACCATCACTGCATCCGTTCCCAGGGTTCCTCTGAAATCAGGAGGTGAAGCTCAGCAAATTGACCACACACACAAAAATTGGTTCTGTAAAAGTTCATTCCACTCTGCAGTCTCTGGAGAATGGCATTGGTCTCAGTAGCATGCACTGTGGCCAGGAAAACTGACAGAGACTGCCTGCAGACTCAAGCCCAGAGTCTCTTGTGCTGCATGATGCCACGAATGGGTGAATGTCTTTAACCAAGGAATCTGTCAGAAGATTTAGTGAGTGGCAAATAGTGAGATATTAAGGAAGAGATCTTAAAAATGTCAGTCTGGTTGTATTTAGGACAACATTAATGTAAACATCTCCACTGCTAGAAATTTGGTGTCACGAGCATTTGTAGATAGGTAGATTTTTGAGCAATGCCAGCCAGTTTGCGGCTGCTTATAGAAAGCAGAAGGAAACCACTGTGCCTGTCCTGGTGTCTGTCCAGCGTCCCCGCTGAGGTGGCATATGTACACAACAGAGTGAATGAAGCTTCAGGTGGCCATCTCATAAGCAGAGTTTTTCTAAATGAAAGCACCAACCTTACTAACTGGTGCAAGAAGTATGGAGAACTACCTCAAGTTTTTATTACTACAGTTCACAGTATTGCTGAGCATTGCAAAATGTTAAAAGAACTAATATAGGGGACAAGATATCTGCTTGTGCCTGAGATACCAATTCATCATCTCAGCTTTTGTTAGGGCATGGAACATCTTCTTCTAAGGAATATAACAGTGGTGACACAGGAAGCTATCAGCACGAAGGAGTTAGCGTCAGATACTACTGATGAAAGAATAAGAAGATAAAATATGAATGGAACAGTTGGTCTAACCACTGCAACACTGGAACTGTCAAAAATGAAAGAGCATTAAGGGAGATGAAGAACAGAAGGACTAAAAGGTGGGACCAGAAAAGTCAGGTTAGAGCTAGAAAATATGTCGGGTGAAAGATGGAACCTGCATGGCCTTGTACCATAAGCTGATGGACTTAGGTTCCTATAGGATCACATCTATGACAGTGTCTTATCTTGTTCTTCTCCTTTGTGGGGTGTTTTTCATTCCTACTCATTCATCCCTGCTCCCTCCTGCATAAGGGTATAACACTTTCTAATCTTTTTGTCACAGCTCAAAGGCTCCTCATACTGGAGTTGCTTCTAAATACTGAATTCTGGACTAATGGCAGCCTGGAAAGATGCTTCTCGACACTGTTACTGCATTGAAGGGGAATTCTTGCAGGAACTTGCAGTGTCTTGAGTTCTCTCCGCACAGGCAAACTGTTTAATGAGAAAAGCCAAGTCAGAGCTTACTAAGCACTGTTTACATGGAGTTCAGGACAAATAGCACAAGTACTGCATATCAGTACAAAAATAAGTATCACTTGGGTAGACCCAGTCTGACTTTATAAATTGTTAATAAACAGTGCCAAGGCCTACCAAAATACTAAGCCAGTGTAATGATAAACTAAAAGCTTTCTATTTCCTTGCCTTGAAATAACAACTCCCATGTGTTTTATACAGTTATTACCTTCAGGGAATTTAGACTTTCATAAGTGCTTTGGCTATTTACTTTATTTGCTAATGGAGTTAGCTGGGCTGTAATGTGAGGAAAGTTGAAAAGGCAAAACCGGTTTGTGTTCAGAAGTGCCTAGCAATTTGCAAAGGAAACAGTAAAAGTAAATTAAAAAAAAGCGAGGCTGTTACTTCTAATAATGCAGGGAGATGCGTTCCCTCTAATTTAGCTGCCAGCCTAAGCACGCTCCCAGAGACTTTTTAGCTGAGCAGCCCAGTTTGCCGGGTGTGATTGTTTAAATTCCCCCCGGGGGAAGGCAGGTACGTCTGCAAACCTGCAAAGAGTCACCTTGGACAGTTTGCCATTTCCATTGTCTGTTCAGGCAATTTTCAGGTCTTGGGAAGAGAGCCCAGTGGAGCTGTGCTGGTGCCTCGCAGAGCGCATGCCTGTCGGGTGCTAGACTCCATCACAGACATCACCACCCGGGCTGAGGGGGCCTGAGCCTGTGCCCCAGGAGCCGCCGGGTCCCCAGGCGTGGGTGCTCTGCATTGCGGGGGTTCAGGCAGTTGGGAAGTTAAGGTGCAGGAGTAGTCGAGAAGGCAAGACAGAGGAGGCCACCCAGAGTGGTTGGGGGAGACTCACCCTGTTACCGTGGGGGGCCTGGGGAGAAGGCCCTGGTTTTGGCTGGCTAGAACAAATACACCTTCCTTATGAAATCTTCCTGGGATAAAACCTACGAACAGCCCCGTGAGGAGGGAGCGAGACCCTACACGACTATGATCACTGTGTTTCTCACAGCTGGTCTGACACCCGAGGGAGATACTTGTGTGGACTGGACTTTGACGCATCTATTAACATTTCCTTCCTTTCTTCTTGGCGGGATGACAGAGACTCTGTAGATTTTGGACAGAGGCAGGCTCTCTCCATCTGTGCTCAAAGCTAACTTGAGTCCTCTCTCAGGCCCCTCTGTGGGCTGCCCCAGGGCCCTGGGAGTTTGTAAGGCAGCACCGAGCCCCTGCTCATAAACCCCGTCCCCAGGATTTACAGCTCCGGCCCAGCGCTGCGCTGACATCCTCATGCAACTTCTCTTTCTCCCCCTCTCCTCTGGCTCACACAAACGCCTGCCCTTGATATACAACATAAGCATGCTCCTGCACATTATACTGACAGCGTTTTACTTGTGTGCGAGAAAAACAGCAATCTGCCCTGTTTTTTTAGTGGCGTTACGAGCACCCTAGGTGCCGTCTAAGGGCAGCGGCTGAGTCTTAGTGCAAAATCACAGATATTCATTATTCTAAAAGCCCTGTTATGATCCCATCTGCTGTTTGTTTGCTGCAGCATTGTCAGATTTCAAACTTCAGGAGAGGAAAATAGAAACTACTGTACCAAACGAGGCTGTTTCATGGGCTGAATTTCATTAACGTGGTCTTTTAAAATGGGTTTAGCTAAAGCTTTTTAGATGGTTCTGTCAAATCAATTATTTGAACAGGCACAAGGTACTAGATAACCAATGATGCAAGCATCCAAATCCTCAGAAAATTAACTGTTAAAATAGCTCCTTTCTTTCAGTGTTTTCTGTTCCCCATGCTTAAAGGCCTCTATGCAGCAAGTTGTGTAATTAAAATGACTTAACGAATTAGAAAGAGAAACCCATATGAGAGATGTCATATAAGTACCAACCCTGTTTCTGTCTTCTGATAGATCTGAGCTTGCAGGGCAGCTCTGGGGCATGTCCACCCCGAAGTCATTCAGCCATCGTCAGGAAGATGTTGGCAGCAGGAAACAGGCCAGTCTGGCAAACATCACTGTTTTCCAGCATCACTGAAATGCAAGAACTTGAATTAAGGGGAAGCGCTTTGTCTTTCCAGGAAAACAATGTACATCTTTAAACAAACCAAGTGAAAAACGCACTGTCATCCAACTCCTTTATTTACATTAAATCCTCCTGAGGCTAAGGCAGTGACCTGAGTGGACAGGAGTTTATTTAATTGGAGTGAATCATTCTTTGCAATTGCCTTCAATGTAAGGGAATGGGGCTGCAGGAAAAGCTGTCGGTCTGGCCAGCCTGTAAGATCCCAGAGCTGAATGGGAACATGGACTGTAAACCAAAACACGTTAATCTTGAAAATCTTTAAAAGCCCCAAACAGAGGAAACCAGAAGACCTGGCTGAATGCCAGCCAGAGCCAGGCTGAGGTGCAGGTGAAGCAGCAAAACTCTGCTCCCCATTTCCCATCCGCAGGCAACCTTTCCAGTTTGGAGGACTGTGAACTCACCTAATGAGGAGGGTCAGTGCATGCTGCGAGCTCTAACAGAACATGATTGAATTTCTCTTTTACTGCTTCACTGCTATTGCTGTGCAGTGACGTGTGGAGTTTGTTAATAAACTTCTATGCCCATTATTGTTCCTCATCACAACAGACACTATCAGCATCCTCCCCTTCCTCTTCTCTTCAGCAGATTCAATCACTTTATCCTGGCAATATATTAGTAAATTAGTACTATAACTGAGACACATTATATATCCAACTGTCTGAAAGACAGACTGCTTGCCTGCTTCTACAGGCACGAATATAACACTGTTAAGTACAGATGCTGTGCAGGGCTCAAGTTGTGTAATTATTTCCACAAGCTGTTTTCTCTATTAAGTAAAATTTTTAATTCTTTTTTCCTCACCGCCCTCCTCAGAGGGTAAGAATTCTCATAAACGCAACCTTCAAATAATCATGTTTTTACTACCAGTATATAATTTAATTTAAAAGGAAAGGAGGGGGAAGTTTACAGGGTTCTTATTATCCGACTGTTACATTTCATGATTAAATGCGTTAAAGTAATAATTCAGAGCGAAGGGGTAGTGCTGAGGGCAGGAAAGTTTACAGTGTAAATACTTAGTGAGCCATGCTGGATACCCAGGCCTCTTATCTTGTGAAAATGATTTATAGAAAACAACTTGATTACATTTTCAGCCCTACTACCGCTGGGTGATTAGATGAGAGCTCTTTGTTGTTATGACTGTCTACTTTAACTAAACTTAACTCCATCTGCTTTTCATTTAGCAGCCACCACCTCTCTCAGGAAGGCAGCTGCCAGGTAAAGAACAATTTGGAGGCTGATGCTGCTGGGGGTTTGCAGCCCTCGGTTTGGCTCCCTGGCCTCCCACAGGCTTCCTGCCAGAAAGTCTGACATCACTTAATCCCTCAGCAAGGTCTCTTGAAATAGCTCCTCCATCTTTGCTTATTTAGACTACAAATTTCTCAGGCAGGGTCTCTTTCGCTAGACTGAAGCTGTGGGACTTTCAGGCATTAATGGAGTGCAAATACTGTAGACAGGAATATTTGGTATCATTATGCTTATGTCACCTGATAACACAATTTAAAAGGGTACTAGCAGGTGTGCCTGAAGGACCTGAGCATTACTTAGGTCTTATCACTAACATCTTCTGATTTATCAGACTTTAGCTTGTGGCAGGCTCTTTACAGCAAGGACTTCAGTATTTGCAACTATGTTTGGAAATGGCACGTGTGGAAGAAATACCAGGAGAAAAATTAAAAAAAAAAAGGACAGCCTCTTTTGATCACTTTTCAGTGCACAAATGATTGCCATCTCTGCTTTCTCATGTACACATATGTAATTGCATTTCATTTTTATGCTTTCCCAACTGCAGGCAAATGATGTAAAGCCCTTTGGATCTAATTCTGCTGTCAGAAACACTGACGTAAGTCCTGCGAGATACCCACAGTGTGCTTGCTGATGTTTATGAGGACAGAATCTTCCATATGGGAGCTGTAAATGAACATACATGTTCACTGCGGATGGGGGAGGTGTTCTGGAAGGGCAGAGAAACACCCTAACTGGTCAGCTTGAGGGTTTGAGTATTTCCATTTGACATGAAGGAGATCCATAAGAGGGCCTTGGGTACTGCAATGGGGCTCAAAGTCAAACATGAAGACTTCCTGTGAAGTACACAGCAAGTAACAGAGAGCCATAAATGGGAACTGAAACTGCATAAAACAGAAGAATTCCCTCCTATAAATCTGTGCACTTTATTCTGAGTTAGAGACACACTTTCCCCTGCTCAGGGTTCACAGCTCAGACCTTTGACCTGAACTAAGGGCTTAGTTATCTTTCTTTTCAAAGAGAGAAGACATCCCATCCATCCAAAGAGGAAAGAAAGGGGTCCTTATCCACCCTTAGCATAGGGACCCCTCTTGCACTGCCCCCAGCTAACCAGGCTCAGCACCTCCATCCCTCGGTGAGGGTTTTAAACCCCAGGATGCCCCAAGATGGGTCTGCATCATCAGGTGCGCTCTCAGCACTCTGCCTCCCAACGAACAAGAAAAAATATTCACCACGGAGGAAAGAGTAATCATTTGGCTTAGGAATTACAGCCACCACCTGAGGCTAAGGAAAACTGGATTCTAGTCCTTTCACTGAATGATTAATATAACATATAACTGTGCAGTGGGGACTGGGTAGGGCATAATTTATGCTTCAGAGCACTGTTTCTCAGCAGGCAGGTGGGTGGGGTGTTAATCTTCAGGCTTTATCCCAAGAGCCTGGCTCAGGAAACCTACTGTAACAGGGATGTAATATTTTGCCTCCCTTCAAGGGCTGGACTGTGAATATTCCCATCTCTTTCTTTCCCTGGAGGCACCATGTTGCTCATCCAATTCCTTCCTTTGGTTCCTGGAAACTCCTTCCTCCCCTGGCTAGGAAGTGTTGTCCTATAGCTTGTCCTATAGCAAACCACAGGGAGCGAAGGTTAAAAATGTTAGTTAAACAGATCAAACTACAGGTTTGTATGTCCAGCTGAAAGGGGGGGTGGGCTTACATGTGCATTCAGGGAAGCTGCTAAAAGTGAAGGTTCTGTGGCTAAATAAAAGGAAGTGCGTACTGGGGAAACCTATTTCCCTGTTTAGTCTGTTTTCAACTAGCTCCCTAAGGTTTCTGGTTTCATCCAGGGCTATACTCTCAGGCCAGGATATTAAAGTTTCTAAAGACGGTGGGAAAGGATAGAAATAGAGACGCATGAGCACTGCAAATGCCCTTAAAAGTTAACTAAGAAATGGGTTATAGTGCAGAACAGGCAAGAAACCCTCTCTGCCCCGAACATTTCATGCCTCAGTTTCCTTCTTTGCCACCACTATGTACCATCTTTTTCTAAAGATTGTTACAGCTGGTTTATTTTAAAACTTAATGTACATGATTGCATCATGCAATTTTGGGAGCTCACACAATATATTGAATTTTGACAGTAGCAGCTATGAAATATCATTATGCCCATTTTAAACACAGGCAAAGAAATTTTTGGTGACTTGCCAGCTACAGTTCTGGGACAGGAGACATAAGGCCCATTCATAGGTCTTTTTGTCGTGGTTTACCCCCAGCCAGTAACTAAGCACCACACAGCTGCTCACTCACTTCACTCCTACCCAGTGGGATGGGGGAGAGAATCAGGGGGAAAAAAAGTAAAACTTGTGGGTTGAGCTACAGACAGTTTAATAGGACAGAAAGGAAGAAAATAGTAATGATAATAATAATAATAATAAATTGACAATAATAATAGAACTGGAATATACAAAACAAGTTATGCACAATGCAATTGCTCACCACTTGCTGATCAATGCCCAGTTAGTCCCCAAGTGGTGACCCCTCCCAGCCCCACTCCCCCAGTTTATATACTGGGCATGACATCACATGGTATGGAATACCCCGTTGGCCACTTTGGGTCAGCTGCCCTGGCTGTGTCCCTTCCCAACTTCTTGTGCCCCTCCAGCCTTCTTGCTGGCTGGGCATGAGAAGCTGAAAAATCCTTGACTTAGTCTAAACTTTACTTAGCAACAACTGAAAACATCGGTGTTATCAACATTCTTCTTATACTGAACCCAAGCCATAACACTCTATCAGCTACCAGGAAGAAAATAATTAACTCTATCCCAGCCAAAACCAGGACAGTCTTAGATCCTGTTCTATATCTGGATTATGCTGCTTCTACTCATGAATGCAGAAGTTGCAAAGGGATCTAAGTGACTGTTCCCATCTCACAAAATATTGCCTCTATTTCTTGAAAGTCCCCTGGGAGTTGTGAGAGGGAATAAGGAAGGGAAAGTAACTGGCTGAGGTATATAGGATCAGATGTATCACATCTGCCTTGTTCCACATCTACAAAAAAATGAAGCCTTTCCTGAACAACGAGAAGCTGTTTCACCATTTGTCTATGTAGCAACTTCCCCACTCCTATGCAGAAATTGCATTTCTCTGTACCTGTGCAGAGCTGGCTGGAGAGAAGGCAGTTGCTAATATTTCGTTCCCTGGGCAGTAAAGGCTCAGGCTTGAGGGAAGATCTCCAGAACGAAAAGGCTTGTGCTGGAAGAAGGTTCATGGCCTCACTCACTGCTCCCTTCCTTATTTTAGCTAAAGTGACAATATGGTTTTCATTGAGCTGCTGCACATTGTAATGATGCTAAGGAGGTCTCCTCAGCTGCCCATTGAAATCACTTTCTGCAGAGTAGTGAGCAGGATGCTATGGGATGGTTGATCTTCATGGGTTTGTCATGGACACTAAGGCTGAGGTTAATCTCACTTTACTCTCAGTCATTCTGAAGAAGAAGTAACTTGATCACAGCTAGAAAGAACTTAAAGTTGATGCTCAAACCAAAATTAATGTGATTTATTTTAATGACACCATGTAAGGATAAATAATCAAGAGCACACGACTGCAGCTCATTTGTGCCAGAACTCTAGTGCACAGATCTTCTGCATTTCAAAATAATAAACTGTAATTCTGTCATTACTTACTGCCCACTCACAGTTAGAAGAATTGTCCATTTCTGATATTCACAGCAAGCTGTAAAGCTAGGAAAAAAAGGGAAAGAAAAGGAAGTCTGATCTCCTGTTCCTTAAGCTGTGGTGCAGAACATGGAAGTTTGTTAAAAAAGAACCTCAAAATCTCCATGTGATGCTAGTAAAATCAATGTATGATGTATAGAGAAAAGATACATCAACACAAGACCCCTAGTTTTTCAGCAGGAAATCTTTCATACATGCGTAGGAAAAGCAAGGCAGATCAGAAAGGTGGCAAAATCTTATTCTGCCCTAAAAAGCTTTTTTGCTGATATTTTTCTGAAAAAAATATTAAAACATTGGAGTGTTGGCAGTTTCCCAAGCATCAGTCTGGAAAGATCAATACAAAAAGGTGACTAAAGTGACACTGGAGGAAAAAAGAGGCAAAGTCTCTGACTTGAATAAGAAAGAAACCCATCAGTTCTTTTCAAAGTACTCTATCTCATCCATCAAATACACCTGTCAAACTTTATCCCTGGACACCTGAAAAATCAGGTAAGTCTGGAACTGCTAACAGTTCTGTCATGGAGGAATAATGAGGTATAGGAAGGATAGGAAAGAGTAAACATAATGCATCTAAGAAGAGGGGGGAGGCAAAGAAGGCGGAAAGAAAACAAAAGGGGTCAGGGAATTACAGAGCAGGCAGACAACTTCAATTTCCAGAAAAATTCTGGAACAAACACTTAAACAATTTATATTTATCTGGAAGTCATCAAAGTAAGCACCAGCAGATACGAATTTGTTAAGAGCAAATATACTGTGTTTCATTCTATGACAGAATGTCAGGCTTTATGACTAAGGTGTAAGCACTATAGATGTGCTATAATTTGACTTTCATAAGACTTTGGTGCTGCTTAACATGACATTTTCATAAGCAAGGAAATACGATCCAGAAGCAAGTTCTACAGAATAGTGCAAAATGAATTAATAACAACTTTTATCATTGCCTAATTGCTAAAAGGGGCTACTCCATCAAGAGTTTTCCACTGATTTCATACTGGGTCTGACTCTAGACAATATGATCATTATTGACTTGTATACAAGTTATGCATTAAGTAAGGTAGAGCAAAAAAATTTAGCTGTTGTGAGAAGAGATACCATACTCAAGAAAGGTCTTCATGATGTATAGCAGTCCTGCTCAGCATGGGTAATGGCTTGGCTGGAGCAATGTGTCCATTTGGCAAAAAAGACCTGCAGTAAAGGTAGAACTGGAAGGAGAATAACTGCAAGAATATTCAAAAAAAAGTAGAAAAGTATTTTTTAACACTAAAAAAAGTGTGGAATGGGAGCAGAGGAATATATATCTTCATGGATGGTAGTGAGGTGGAGAAACATGCATTTGCCACCTGTGTGGTGGATAGGGCACATGTAACATGAAAGAGAGTGAAGTTGGATGTAAAGAATAGAGCAGGCAGTGAAGCAGTGAGAAAGAGTGGCTTGGGAAAAGGTGTGTATTGGTCTTGCGTGGCAAGGTTTTGGTAGTGGAGGGGCTACAAGGTTGGCTTCTGTAAGAAGTTGCTAGAAGTTTCCCCTATGTCCAATAGAGCCAATGCCAGCTGGCTCTAAGGTGGACCCACCACTGGCCAAGGCCAAGCCCATCAGCGATGATCGTAGTGCCTCTGGGAGAACAGATCTAAGAAGGGGAGTAAAAACCCTACACAACAGCAGCTGAAGAGAGGAGTGAGAACATGTGAGATAAACAACCCTGCAGACCCCAAAGTCAGTGAAGAAGGAGGGGGAGGAGATGCTCCAGGCGCCGGAGCAGAGATTCCCCTGCAGCCCGTGAGGAAGACCATGGTGAGGCAGGCTGTCCCCCTGCAGCCCAGGGAGGTCCACGGTGGAGCAGATATCCACCTGCAGTCCGTGGAGGACCCCACGCCAGAGCAGGTGGGTGCCCGAAGGAAGCTGTGACCCCATGGGAAGCCCACGCTGGAGCAGGCTCCTGGCAGGACCTGTGGACCCATGGAGAGAGAAGCCCACACTGGAGCAGGTTTTCTGGCAGGACTTGTGACCCCATGGGAGACCCACGCTGGAGCAGTCTGTGCCTGAAGGACTGCACCCCGTGGAAGGGACCCATGCTGGAGCAGTTCGTGAAGAACTGCAGCCCATGGGAAGGACTCACATTGGAGAAGTTCATGGAGGACTGTCTCCTGTGGTAGGGACTCCACGCTGGAGCAGGGGAAGAGTGTGAGGAGTCCTGCCCCTGAGGACGAAGGAGTGGTAGAAATGCATGATGAACTGACCACAACCTCCATTCCCCATCCCCCTGTGCTGCCCAGGAAGGAGGGAGGGGTGGAGGAAAGGTGTTTTAAGATTTAGTTTTTATTTCTCATTATCCTACTCTGACTTGATTAGTAATAAATTAAATTAATTTTCCCCAAGTTGAGTCTGTTTTGCCTATGATGGTAACTGGTGAGTGATCCCTCCCTGTCCTTATCTTGACCTACAAGCTTTTTGTTATATTTTCTCTCCCCTGTCCAGTTGAGGAGGGGGAGTGATAGAGCTGCTTTGGTAGGCACCTGGCATCCAGCCAGGGTGAACCCAGCACAAGATGACACCTCCAGCACTTGTAGTCTGTCACAGCACCACCAAAGACTGCAAAGCTGTGGTGATTCTGCTTTCTTGGCAAAGGAAATGGGGAAGGTGGGTGGCTCTGCAGTTTCCTTCCTGAGCTAGTTTTCCATGGTATTTGACTGCCACAACAGAAACTGAGATGAAATAGATGGATAGGGCTATGGCTACTTTTTTTCCAGTCATCTTATGGTGTCTGCATTGACCAAAAGCTCTGCTTTGGGCTCTGATGCTTACTATTTTATATTCCTGGCAAAAGAAAGGGACCTTTTAGTGAGAGGAGGTTAACGATTTTACCCACTTTTAGACCACTCCAGTAGTGTGACTAGAGTATAAATGAGACTCAGCATTTGATTTAACTTATTCTGTTTTCCAGCCATCAGGTTGGAGCTTTCACTATTTCAGGTTTTCAAATATGTTGGTTTGCAATTTGTTGTCATATAATTTATCATCCAGCACCACACAACCTGTCCAAACAGGTTGGATGGTTCCAGGGATGGGGCATCCACAACTTGTCTGGGCAACCTGTTCCACTCTCTCACCACCCTCACAGTAAAGAATTTCTTCCCAGTATCTAAACTAAACCTACACTCTTTCAGTTTAAGACCATTACCCCTCATCCTATCACTAGACTTCCTGATAAAGAGTCCCTCCCCACCTTTCCTGTAGGACCCCTTTAAGCACTGGAAGGCTGCTATAGGTCTCCCTGGAGCTTTCTCTTCTCCAGGCTAAACAACCCCAACAGTTTCTTTCATCTTCCTTTTTTGTCCTATGTACCTGAAGAAACCCTTCTTGTTATTTTTTTACATCCCTAGCCAAGTTCAGCTCCAGCTGTGCCTTGGCTTTCCTGATCCCCTCTCTGTACTCTTGGGCCACACCCCTATAATCTCCCCAGGATGCATATCCCTGCCTCCCCTGCCTATGCATTTTGGTTTTGTGTTTTAGTTTGGCTAAGAGGTCTTGACTTAACAGACAAGCTGGCCTCCTGCCTCCCCTGCCCGACTTCTTCCATGTCAGAATTGAGAGCTCTTGCACCCTAAGAAAAGCGTCTTTATCACCCAGCTCTTATTTGCAATTTTATCTCCAAGAGCAGTTTTCCAAGGGACCCCACGCACTAGCACCCTAAACAGCCAAAAATTTGCCTTTCTGAGGTTTAGCGTCCTAACTCTACTTTTCACCCATCCTGTACCCCTCAATATTGAGAATTCCACCAGGGCATGATTGCTGCAGCCCAGGCTACCTCCGGTCTTGACCTCTCCAATAAGTTCTGCATCAGTGAGCAACAGGTCCAGCAGTGCCTTTCCTCTGCTCAGGATTTCCATCACCTGTACTAGGAAGTTATCCTCAACCCACTCCATTAGTTTCGTGGACTGCTTGCAGTTCTCTGTGCCACTTCTCCAGCAGATGTCTAGGTGATTTAAGTCCTTGTATTGGGTCTGGCTGAGATGGAGTTAATACTCCCCATAGCAGCCCTCATAGCACTGTGCTCTGCATCAGTAGCTAGGAAGGTGTTGATAGCACACCAGTGTTTTGGCTACTGCTGAGCAGTCCTGGCACAGCATCAAGGCTGTCTCTCCAACATTTTTGCCCTCCCCTCAATGGCAGGCTGGGGCAGGGCAAAATCTTGGGAGGGGACATAACCAGGACAGCTGACCTGAACTAACCAAACAGATATTCCATACCATATGACGTCAGCTCAGATATAAAAGCTAAGTAAAGGGAGACATTTTGTCTTCCGGAGCAACCACT
This sequence comes from Haliaeetus leucocephalus, assembly GCF_000737465.1. NCBI lineage: Eukaryota > Metazoa > Chordata > Aves > Accipitriformes > Accipitridae > Haliaeetus > Haliaeetus leucocephalus. Next base: position 3,462,445 of record NW_010973294.1, on the reverse strand, counting down.
ACGCGTACTGAAGCCCTGCTGCCCAAGAAGCGGCTAGACATCGCCTGCTGATGGGAAGTGGAGAATAACATCATTTGTTTTTTCTTTGCTTTCGCACGCACGACCTTTGCTATCACTTTATTAAACTGTCCTTATCTTGACCCACGAGGCTTTTGTTATATTTTCTCCTCCCCGTTCAGCTGAGGAGGGGGAGTGATAGAGCGGCTTTGGTGGGCACCTGGCATCCAACCAGGGTCAACCCACCACAGTCCTCTATCAGGATCAGGGCCTGCGAGCATGATGCTTCCTGCGGTTGAAGAAAGAACTTTTCATCAATCTCCTCTCCTTGATCAGGTGGCCTGTAGTAGACACCAACCACAGAGTTTCCTTTGTTGGCTTGGTCTCTAGTTTTCATCCATCAGCTCTTGACCTGCACATTGCTATTCTTCAAAGATAGCTCTGTACAATCACTCCCATTTCTGGCATAAAAGGCAACTCCCCCACCTCTCCTTTCTTGCCTGTCCCTTCTGAATATTTATAGCCATCAACCACAGCTCTCCAATCCTGCGATTCATCCCACCAAGTTTCTGTGATAGCAATCAGGTTGTAGTATTTCCATCTGGGCAGCAGCTGCCAGCTCCTCCTCTTTGTTTCCCGTGCTGCATGTGTCGGTATAGAGGCACTTCAGCTGGCCTGTCAGCTACTTCACCTTTTTAAAGGAGTTCTCCCTATTTCCTTCGAAGCAATTCACAGGTGTTTCTATGTTGCTTCCTAATGCCTTAGCAGCCCCTGGCTCTTCTCCAGTGCTCCATACCCTTCCCCCCCCATCCTAAATCTAGTTTAAAGCTCTGTTTATAAGTCCAGCCAGCTTGTTGCCCAAGACACTCACAGGAAAATATACCCCTGCAAGGAAGACAAAAATCATTGCCGGATCCAGGTCTCCCAGTTACCAGGAATCCCTGACTTTGCTCGACCCTCCTAGCCCAGCACCACTTGTGGATCAGATAAGGGGGGCTGGTATTGGATGCTGGAGAGAAAATGTGTAGAAAAAACTCATGGTGAATGATTATGAAACAATTTGCCTAAAAGGAAACTTTCTTCCCTGCTTCTAACCTTCAAGTTGTGTTTGGCAGGAGTTAGTGCAGGCTGCATGACCCAACCTTTTTGACAGTGAGTCAGCATTACATTGCCTACAGTTCTTTGTAAAGCAGACATAAGGTGAAGTCTGTTTTCTTTTCTGTAGAAACAGGGACAGCAGATGGCTTGTGGAAGAAACTAAACTACATTTCAGGTCCTCCTGGGGCTTGTTTAACTCAACCTTCCACATAAATAGTCAGATTGTGTTTACTTGCCAATGAAGAAAAGTCTATTTTCAAATTCTTTTCTTTTCAGAAGACATAAACATCAGCAAAGGTTGAGATAATGTTCAAGCAGTTTTAGTAAATGAGTAAAAACAAAATCTAAATTGCAGACGGAAGATAATAATATCAGCACTTCTATTGTGAAAGGCTAAAATAAGGGCAGAGAATCCATTTCATAAACTTTCTGAGATTTTACAATAACACATCTTAGTCTGGCATATGCAGATCTGAGCTGGTCATGAGCAATCAGACCTTTACTTTCAGGGTCTTTATCAATTTGTTTAGTCTTTATGTGACTGGCACATTTTTAAATTAATTTGCTTTGGCATTTATAAGAGTAATTTCCAAAAAATCATCTATACAGGCTTTGCATATCTTCCTAATGGTGAACTGAGCTTGCTAAAGTATTGGAAATTTGTCACTTCAGTGTCTACTTGTAGTCTACAATTAAGGCATAGGAAATAGTCTGTGATTTGCAATGCAGTCTGATATGAATTATGTATTTTCTCAAACAATAAACTAGGTTTATAGATATTTTCATCTAATTCTCATGTTACAAATTTATCTGACACAGGACTGTCAGGTTAAATTATCTTCCAAAGGGTCATTCAAAAGGATGTCTAAACAAACATCCGAAAGGAGATGGGGATCTTCCAAAAAGTTGTATCTCCTATTATTTAAGGATTTTGTATATCTTGTCATTGAAAGGTTGAAATTTAACTCAAAGATTTCCTTAGTCAGGATTAAAAAGGGTTTTCTTGGTTTTTATTTCTACTATACCTTTCCACTTTTTTAATGAACTTTGCCAAAAGTTTCCTAATAGATATAAAGATACAAAGCCCATAACATGGAATGAGAACCTAATCAAAGGCCATGTAAAGACATTATTGAACTCCACAAGCAAATGAAAAAAAAATTAACAACAGGGAATTCTGTGAATGATGGAGCCTGCTGCAAAAAAACCACCATGATATATTATCTGAATTAAATGTCTATCCAGTGTATTGTAAGGCAATCCAGAAGGAGTGTCCTGAGAACGTGCTCCAGAGCTGGTCTCCTCCCTGTTGGTATGGTAGGGTGCGTGTGGGGTTTATGGCCATGTGCCAGGGAGCACTTAGTGACTTACTCAACAGTGATCTCAAGAACACTTGTGTAACATCTGTCTTTACTGGAACAGCCTCAATGTGCCAAGTAATTCTCATCCTTGCTAGAAAAAAGCCTACTGACACCATCTCCCTGTCCTGGGTTCCTAAGTCTTGAGTGACAAACTAACAAGACATAACTAGGCGCCAGATTTTAGTTCATCATACAACCCTGCTAGAGTGGTGTTGTTAGTCAGGACACAAGCTTTGAGAAATGCTTTGACTAGCTCTATTAGGTTATTAGCTCACTGTTAATGCTATTTACATAGTGCTTCATTCTATTGCTGAATTAAATATACCCATACTGGATGGGATGACATCCCAGAAAGAAAGCATTTCTTATAGTTGTTGAGAGAAACTTCACAGCTCAGTTTGTTTCTGGGGAAAAAATGCTAGATAAATTGGTACTATTTCATTTGGCCTCAGGGGATATAATGTCCTCTGAGAAGTAATATGGGACCTAGATAACAGCATACACCTTTTCTGAAGAGAAAATGTAGCAATACTATGTTATAAATCAAAGACAAGAGTGTAAAAGAGAAAGATGCTTTCAGTTTGAGAAGACTGAAAGGAGGGCAAGATACCAATGAAAACACTATCTAGGAATGGATAGCAAAGCTTAATGAAAAAATACTGTGTTCAAACAGTCCTGTCTGGAAACCTAAGAAAAGTGTAAATATGAAGGAGAGGAAACCTTTACAGTGATCATTGGAGACATTATCTGAGAAAAGCTTTAGAAGCTGAAAAAGAAACATTTTAGAAAGTTAATTTATCAAAGTACATGGTAACCTATAACACTCTTAGAGATGTTTTTATCTTGAGATTTCTGCTTGAATTCTTTCCCAGATAAATCTCACCTTTCACGAGAGGTGACGGCAAGAAAATATTTCTGCAGAGAAAGCAAGCGGAGCACAGCACGGTGGCACTGGGGCACAAGCCATCCTCCGTGCCAGGGAGACTGCCTGGAGCTGGGAAAGGTGGGATTTTTAAAGCATCTAGATTCGTGTTACTACCTCCAGTGGTTATCTCTAGGTTGAATCCCAGCATACTTCAACCCTCATCGGAGTTCCCATGCTAGAGCTCTTGGATCTGTTTTCAAATGCACTGCTTTTGCCTTCTTGTCTTTTAATGTCTAAAGGGAGTTTCAGTGTAACTTTTGTAAATTGTTGGTGTGGCAGTCAGCTCTTTGGCTGCTGGGAGCAGGTGGTTTCTTCAGAGCTGTCAGCAAGCTTTTAGGAGATTTTGCACACCTGTTATTTATCACTTCTGAAGCCACATGCTTCTCATCCCCTGGGGTGAGGCAGTATACACGTATGGTTTAAGTTATGTTTAAAAATTAAAATACAACTTGATACTTATAGAAATCTTAACCTTGGAACTTTTCTTGCCACTGTGTAACTTTTCCTTATGTAGGTATGATTGCCTCTCTTCAGGAAAAATCATCCTGGTTACCTGAGGGATAATTCCCATATGCTAGATTTATAAAGGAAAGAGTTAGAGAACATCCTCTTTCAAGTGGGAAACAGTGAGTCATGGTGATGACAAAGAGAAATGTGATTCATGTTGTCACATTTTCAGGTATTTCAATTCCTCAAATATCATAGGTAATGATTCATCAGTTCTTTACAGATTTCCAAGTGCCTCTAATGTTTTGTTCTAAGAGCTGCTTTGTGATGGCTCTCAGCTTTAGGAGTCTTACTCTAAAAAGTAGTGAAGCCTTAAAAGCATGCACTGAAGGGTTTTACAGAAAGTGCAAGCCCTTTGCCTTTTCAAGCAACCCCAAAATTCCTCAAACAAAATTACTGAGATTTTGGCCTAGACATCTGAAGTGTTCATTGCAGTTTGGATTGGAAAGTAATTTGATCTGCAGAACCAAGGTAAAAAGACTGAGGGTGAGGTGGAAATTGAACACAGAAGCTGTATGTGAGTTAGGATGGGCAGTCATCCTAGCTTTTACAAGCAGGGCAAAATTTTGGTGGATATGGGTATTATTTACTTTTATACTAGCCCCTGAGAATTATTTCAAACCACTCATTGATCTTTTAGGTGGCAGGAGAGGTCTCCACAGCACCTGGCTTTCTGTTCTCACTTCCTTTTCTCTTCAGGCTTTTTATAGAATTATCCCTTTGCCCTATAAACTTCCAGTGAATCTAAACGTAAAATGAACCAGGCAGAATGTAACAGTCGGCCCCCCTCGACACCCTACCGCCAGGAATTTCCCTCTGTGCTTGGAGATTTAATAGCAGAGCTATTGCTCATGTAGCAACTTCAGCAATAGCAATCATGGTAATAGCAATCTCATTGCTAACTTCATTTTTGTGACTGTATGGATGACACCCTATCTTGAAGCATTCACTATTTCAGTAATAATGAGGCTGTTCCTGCTGAATGTACAGAATGTATTTTATGAAGCATTTGCCTTTCTTTTTTATCCCTGTGTGGAATTGCTCTCTCATTCACAGTATTTAGCAATTCACAAGTCTAGTATTTCTGCGCAAAATGATAATGTTTTCATATATTTAAATCACAATTTTATAGCCCTGACATTGTTTTTTAGTGTCTGTTCCTGTGGACTCTCTTAGTACAGGTTATCGATTTTCCTGCCACCTTCCCAACCCTGAATTTTAGTAGGCATTGTGGCTTGCATTAGGATGCTCAGCTTGGAATTGGCCCCTTTTCCACATGCAGCACTCCTACCTCCTCACCTTTTCAGCCATGTGTCTGCTGATTCTCTTCTCTCCTTTCACATAGTGCACTTATTCCTGTTCACTTCAGGTTTTGTTTTAATCTTTATTCCTCTGACATTTTCAGCCCCTTTTCCCATGTTTGCCTGTCCACCCAACCTGCTCCCTTACCACACATGTAAGACCCTACAATCCAGAAGGGCTGATTCCTCCTGTTCCTCACTGCAAAAACATTTGCATGGCAAGCCATTGCAATGCAAAAAAAGTGTCCAATCGCACTCTTTTACAGCGTGGTACCACAACTTATTTTCCTCCAAGGAAAGGATGTAATTTGAAGAGTTGTCCAAGGACCGCACTTCTGCAGTCCTGAGGAAAGGCTTACTCAGGTGCTGTGTGAGGGCTGGGGTGCCACCAAAGGGTTGTGTGCGCATGGAGCACACTCACTGTCAGAGGGGTGCTCCTGCCAGTTAGTTGTTAAAGTTCTTTTAGTGCCTAATGAGCAGATGTAAACTGAGAGTATTAGAAAGCGATGATTTGATGAATTCAAAAGATTTGCAACAAGCAATAGCATAAGCCCTAGTTGTTCCTCAGTCAGCTAGTCTGAATCTGTATCACATACCATTGATGTTTACCACATAGTGCTCTACTGGGTCCAATGGCCTTTGTGTTTTGAATAGCACATCCTCAAAGCAAATTGTACTGCTCTGATTCAAGGATGGTGACAGTTTAGGAGATGGTGGATTTTCTAAGTAGTTTACTTCAGGAAATAATCTGTAATAATCTGTTACTGGGGTTTGTATCTTATTTCCTGTTAGAATTTATCTGATTCAATTTCTTAGGTTTTCTTACGCCTTTCTCACTAAATAAAAGAATATGTACTTGCCTCTGTTTTCTCCCTTGTGAAGGCATTATACTCTGTAATCAAATCACCCCTCAATCTTCTAATAAGCTAACCAGATTTAAGCATTAAGCTTTTAAGAGCAAGATGTTTTCTCCAGAAAATAGAATAACTACTGTGGTTATCTTCGGAGCTCTCTTGAGGCTTCTAAACGCCACTATAAATACAGCCACCAAAACTGTGTGCTGTATTTCAGTACTAGCTTCACCTATGTTTCACACAGGGATAAAATTACTTCTACTTCATGGATTACAGGGTTCAAACAGTCCTTTTTCACTAATGCATGTCACTCAGAGGTATTAATGAAGTTGTCTCCCCTGCTGTGAATTTTAATTCTTTTCAGAGTCTCTGCTTTCCAGGGTACAGTCCTGCATTCTGTTGGTATGTCCCATCTGTTAAGAGACATTTTATTGTGTGACTTCCCCATCTTCATTATTATTTAGCAGTTTCTCAAAGCCCTTAAATTTTAGCAGAAGCACTTTTTCCTCCTTACTTCGTAACTTCCATTGTTGAACAATCACGGCAGAGTAGTGGGGCCCTGCACAAATCCCTCACGAAATGTTTCCTGGAATGATGGCATTCATAACATGATTTCTTTTTCACATACTACTGAGAAGTGCTTATCGATTAACTTGCTCTGGTTTATAGTTTACAAAATGTTACACTGGTTTTGTTAGTGAACCATAAGTGATCCATGAATGCTCAAAGTCCTATATTGCTTGTATTACTAATAACTCCAAGGCAACCAAGGGTAGGTTGAGCGCTCCACAAAGCATTATTCTGCCTTTTTACCCTCTCTAGCTTTCCTAAACAAGTTACATATGACTTTTATTTGAAGCATACAGAGTTTTCCACAAACTTTTAGCACTGTGGCTTAATGGTGTATTTCTTCTTCCTGAGAAGGTAAATTTTCTGTTAATCTTACACATTTCATCTCTTCACATCCCTGCAAGTCACTGTACACTTGATTAGATGGGTGGTTTTCTTCTTAGTTTATCATTAGTAGTCCTTTCCTTCCCTTACCTAAGAGGCTTCTCTCCTGAGTAAAATGGCCCCTTGTTCCAGCAAGACAGGTCACATCTATGCTAGTAACAACTTGTCATTTATCTTTCCTTGCCCATGAGCTGAGAATGACCAGAGAGGCACCTGGCCTTTCTTCCAAAGCCCACAACCAAACCCTATTATACCCCACAAAGTCCCTTGTTACACCCTGTCTTTGATTCAGTCAACAACATATGGAGGTTTGTCATCCGACTTTATTTTCCCGTCCAGTCCTGGAGTCGCATTTCACATTGTTGTGCCAGAGAGTCAACACACCACCATGCTGTGATGAAGTCCCTTGTCTGCATTGCATTCATAAGTCAACACTGATGATTTTTTATTACTTCACAATGTCTGGAAGGATCATTAGCGGTGGCTTGTTGTATACTGAAAGGTTCCCTGTAATTTTTTTTTTTTTAATAAAAAATTTAGATCAACACAAGGCATAGTACAAACTGTGACATAGAAAGACCTATGCATAGCTGAAACTAGTCTTAGAAGGAAAGTGCCAGACATCTGTGTCTAGTTGGTGCTGTCAACCCCACATAAAATATGTACTCTATAAACTGTGACTTACTATGATGATATTAAATCTACATTTATTTATCATGTGCAGCCTTCTTCCAAACAATTCATTTCCTCTTGTTAATACAAAGTTTTGAAGAATCTTGAAATAATTGATGTCTAAAATGAGATGGGAAAACCTGGGTGCTAACTGTTTTTATGTTTCCAAAGGGGGAATGTATCCCAAATCATTCTTGTTTAATATTTGGCATAGATGACATTTAAGGAAGAGTGCAAAAGCATTATGAATTGTTCTGTCTTTGAGGACTAGGTGTTTATGTTTCATTCTTGTAAACCAGAGGAAGATATTTTTAAGAGAACACAGCTTCTGCTGCTGTTTTTCTGCAGGAGAGTAATTTCTGAAATGTTAATGTAATTTTATCATTTTTGTGGTTTTCAGTGTTTCTAGAATACACAAGAACATATGCTCTCACTTAGGTACTTCTTGGATTTAAAAAGTTTTCTTGGAAATTAATGTATCAACCCTGCTGAGACATGATAGGCAAATTCCACCTTTTTGTTAATTGTCTAAATAATTTCAGCCAGCTTAAATCACTGGAAGGCCTTGAAATAAGTTCTTTCTTACTGAAATCAGAAGAAATTTTGCTATTTATTTCAACTGGGCTACAACATGTGCTGGTCTTCAACCAAGTGGTTGAACTTTTAAAAGCACGCAAGGAATATTTATGAAAACAAAATGACTGATGGATAGGCCTCTCTCTACATTGTAAAAGATTTTCCTATCTCTTCAATCAAAGCCAGGCTGATACTTTCTTCAATTCATTGTCAGTGGATTTGTTTGGGCTTCTCTTCATTATAAGCTACTTTCTTGAGATGTCAAAATAAATGTAATTCATGAAATTATTTAAGCTTTAGGAACCTCATTATGTTTAGAAAAAATGTGCTGTAAATTGACCTTTTTTAAAAACACTTGCTGTCTCAGAAAAACTCCTTGTATAAATATTTAAACTGAGAACATCCTTTATTATTACCTCTTGACATGAGCTGCCAGGTGGTGTATCCATTTATATTTTAGTTTGCCTTAATTTCATTTTATTTATTGGTTTGGTGATTAAATTTCATATGAAAAATTCAAGAAAGTGCAGACAATAATAGTAAATATCAATTATGTAGCCTCTCAGATGAGCCAATTCAACAGAATTGCTAAGAACCCATCCATTTTCTCCATGCCAAGCAGTAATTTCTTTTATATATTGTGCTACACAGGAATAAATTACATTAATGTTGTCTAACAAACTGTATCTTCAAAGGCAAAAACAAAGAGAAGATCAGGGGAGAAAAAGGACTGACAGTTCTAGATCAATTGTGAAAGGCATGAATGGAAATACAGTTTGACTTTACATCACAAGTGCATCTACTACTAAAGCTCAGCAACAAACAGCTAACTCATACAAACTGGATCTCTGAATTTTAATTCAGTTCTGTCCCTGAAATACTGTCCTATCAACAGTGTTAATTTCCAAGGGATGTTGAATAGTTTTTTCCTGGATAGTTTCAGAACAAAACTTTGAGAAACAACCCAGACCATCCGACACTAAAACAAGAAAACCCAAAATGTCAAGGTCTTTCCTTGAGGGGGGAATACGCAGAGATTCAGGACTAATTTACAGTCTTTTAAATAAAATAAAGTAAATAATCTCTCAAAAGAGTGCAAACAATGCAAAATACTGTGTCATACAAGGAAGATAATCATGTAACCCAGCCGTCCTGGTTTACATACATTTTTCTCATTGTCATTAACCTTTTGGTAAGCATGCAGCAGTATGGTATTAATGAGAAGCAACCTTAATACAATTATTTCACTTTCCAAACATGGTAGAGGGTTTTCAAAGGCACTATATGTAGAATCCAGAATGTGTGTGTAAACTAATATATATAGGAGATAGAAGGATGCTTAATCTCTTGATAAATGGGTTCCAGGGAAAATAAGCAGAAAAGGCTTTGCATGCAGGTGCAACAGCTTGGATCTGAAGCGTTCAGATTTTTGTGTTGAGAGCCTGCCCCATTGCTCTGTCTCAAAAGGAGTCTCAGACCTTATACACAGTGGTCTGAAGCCAGAGCTAGTTTACGCTGTTGTCAGAGCTTGGCCATGTATGGCTTTATGCCCCATCCTAAATGTAGAGTCGCCAAAGGTACAAAACCAAACTCAATATGTTAGGGAGATTCCCCCCCCCCTTTACTTTCATTAAAGTGTCAAGCAGCTAAGAATCTTTTCTTGTGGAAGAACTGCCCTCCAGGTTGTTGTGTAAATCTCAGATGGTAAGAGATTTGAAAGATGCTGATAATTGCCTGTCTTAGTCTCAATGTCATGATAAAAAGCAGTGTCCAACAAGACCAGTATAACGAAAATATCCCTGATTTTATTGTAGGTCCAGATTAAAAAAAAATAAAATCTTTCTTTTTGTTTGTTTTGATTTTTCTTTAAAAAGCTAATAGGTGATCCTGCAAGCCTTAATCCAATATTCACAGAGTCAAAAGTGGATCTATTTAAGATCACTTCCTAAATTACTATCTTGGAGGCAAATTCATCCTTATTATACAGATGACCATTAGCTTAAGTGAAACTATTCTTAAGAGGAAAACAAGGAAGAGTTTCATACCCTTTCAGTGCCTGCAAAAATGAAATGGGCATACTGTAGGACAGTCATATGTTATAATTCAGTTATGAAATGAGTTCCTTTGTAAACAGTGTCTTCTTAAGACTACTGTGTTCATTAAATACTTGTGTTACCTGAAAAATATATAAATGGCATTGTTTTTATATGGTTTGTCAACACGAATAAAAATCTGCAGCTTTCACAATAGGTTGTAGTACCTCATTTTTATCTCAAATTATAATATATGTGCAAATTTCTGGACTGGATTACATTATTAGAACTAGCGGGTCATGAAGCACAATTATTTTTCATAGAATGCATGTTATGAGAGTAATACAGAATCATTCTCCAGATCAGTTCTTTTCTTTAAATGCCTTGACCTGTTCTTTGAAATTGAGTCTCTTGCTGAAAAAGAATTGAAGTCATACATAAGCATGAGCTATTTCTGTCTTTCCTTCTTTAGGTGTTTTGTATTACTAAATACAATGGTTTTTAGCTTTTAAAAACAATGTTTTTCTTTTCATTGCCTTTGTGTGAAGGTCAGCATGATGAGGCTCTTCCTGTATTATAAGAATACAGCATGTGTCCAAGACTGAAATATGATCACATTCAGCCAAGGCTTTTTGTATGCTTTTGTAAAGTTTTTTCTCAGTCATTAGTCTGCTATCTTGTCATTGACTATTTGCACTTGAACTTTTTTTAAACTGGATGGGGAATTTTATCTCAGCCTGTTCTCTCTGCATTTCTCTTCTAAACATTTATAGTAACAATGAGCTAAATAAACAGAATTGCTTCCTGATCTGCAGGATATTTTAACCTTTTTAGTGCTTTTTCATCTCTCCTTTCTTTCTGCTGGACTGAAATGCGGAAAGATGATGGTGGGATTTTCAAGCAGCACTGAAGATGTTGCAGCAGTTGTGTAGGCTTCTGAGACTGTCCTCTGCAAAAAAAGAAGAGCCATTGATAAATTGTGCTTATGTCATTTAACTAGCCATTATCATTATGCATAAAGTCCTCCTTTGAAAAAATAATTTGACAATCTATCAAAGAATTGGATGTGAAAATTGGTCTTCAGCAAGATGACAGATAAGTCAAAGCTGCTAATTGACCTGTGCTGTAGGTAGCCCTGTATTTTCTTAATGTAGCTGCTAATACTCCTTAAGATAGTTGTGTTTAAAAGCCAGACAGTATTTTAAAAAAACATTACTTGGTTTAAAGATTTTTGTTTGCATTCTTGCCTCCTTGAAAAGGAGTTTATTCCATTTTCCTTTTCCCGGACATTTCAAACACTGAAAATGTGAAAAATAAAGCAGAAATAAGATGTTGGATGTCTAGATTCTAGAAAAAGTTGCAATTCTTCATTGTACACAAGTGGAGTCTGTGCCTCCAGCCCGCACTGTATAGAATTTATGAGCAGCTGTTAGGAGATCCTGTAAGATGATGTGGATTCAGCTCTTAACCAAAATTAGTCAGGAGGCAGACAGTGGTTTGCCTTTTACATCAGATACGGGCTACTGCTACTTCCAGAGTGACCCATTGCTTGGATAAGTTCAGTCTGTGGATGAAAAGAAACCAAGCATTTAAAACAAAGCTGAAGCTTATGCTGGAAGTAAAGGAGAGCATTCTGGGGAGGTTGTGGACATAACACCATCTCTCTGTGTGCAGATATAAATCCCTACATCAGTCGAATCAGCATATAGATTTAGGAGTTTTCACAGACTCTAGTTTGCCACATTGAAGAGGCACCTGTGAATAAGTGTCTGTCATTTTTGGTTGTCCAAAAACCTGTCCCATTATGGATGTTGTAGATACTTCCCAGTCAGCCTGCAATGTTGCAGCATAACTGCTGGACATCCCCCAAAGTCCTCAGCTCACACGGATTGCTGCAGAACATCCCACGTCCCTCTCATTGTGTAAAAGGGGAACTTTTCCTGAACAACAACATTTTTATATGTAACAGGAAACTGTGTTGCACACATAATTTATTCTGGAGAGTGGATAAGAAAATGATTCACATATGTCAGAGATTAGTCAAAACACTTCTAGAAAGTATTTGAACACATTACATTTTGTAATGGTAAGGGTAAAGAAGGCAGTAAAACAACTTTTACAGAGTAAAGGACAACTTGTATCTCTGTAGATAATGTAACCCAAAATGCTTTTTTGTCCTCGGGTATAAGTCATGGACTGCAGCAATGATGCTGGCACACAAATTTTGAGCAGCTCCCACAGCAGCTTGACAGTCCCAGAGCACAAGTCCTCATATGAAATATAGTTGCTCCATCTGCTACTCCCCTGGCATGAGATGCTCTTCTTGCTTTCATGCCAGTGTGGTGGGAGAAACACTCCTACTCACACTAGCTATAAAATGCACATACCAGAATTGTTTTTCTGTCACTGCTGCTCCTTTTCTTTGGTGCTTTACTCAGTGTCATTGTAATTCCCCCTCCACTTCCTATTGTCTCATCTCCTAACTTGTACTACCATCACTCTGGAAGAGCTTTGAATAGAAGCTCTCTTTGCTGATGTCCACCTATGCCTTTCTGGCCTCTGTCAGTCCTTGCTCTCGATAAGGAATAGGTCATTCCTGCAACTTTGTACTCTGATGGGCAGCAATACATCAAAAGCTGTCTAGAGCCTATAGACTCCTTCTGTTGCATTTGTCCCAAGTACTGCTGTTTTAGCAATCATGCAGTGAGAGTTGCGATACTTACCAAAGCTGTCTCACCCTTGCAAAACATGATACTCAGGCTTGTCTTTTCTGTAAATTGCATGATCTGGTTGGTGTATTCAGACTCTGTGGAAATTCAAGCCTTTCAAATATAGCTCTACCCGTAATTGTAGCAGAACTCTTCCTGTCGAGAAGGATCAGGTATTACAAGCTGATGCACATCTTAGTTGCATAGCCATCTTTGTCGAGTCCTCCTCCTGTTATTCAACCAAAGCCATTCTGATTTCACTGGCTCATTTTCTGCTGTTCAGCTCTGAATCTGTCTCCGATTAGACCTCTGTGAACCAAATAATTCGGAACATGATACAGTGCTCATTTTTCCCCTTCTTAACAAATAAAGCCTCTGCAATATAATGTGTTTGACTGATAGGTGGGCTGGTTGGTTAGTAGGTAGGTAAATACACAGGTAGGCAGATTGATAGATGGATTTCAAAGACTTTTAAAATTAAAAAGCATCTTATTTTAATGGCAAAAGATGTCTCTAAGAGCAAGCCCCGTGTTCCAGTTGTGAGCAACCTCTGAACTACTCGTAGCCTGCCACATCCCTGTTGAGACTTTTATCTTGTAACTTTTTCATATGTGTTATTTCAGAGAACTGGAGTTATCTTGTTTCTTGATAGAACTGTAGTTGTTAAGAAAACTAGATTTTGACTACAAGGTCTTTTATGACCAAGATCTTGAGATGTTCAGGAAACACAGCCCTAAGTATATTCCATAAAGACATTAGCCTACACCTGAGCTGTTTCTGCAACTGGAAGCAGTAGACTTGCACTGCACCCAAGCCAATAAGGGATGTTAATGTGGTTTTACAATGCATACTATCTATTCAGAGCTAGGCCAGAGCGTGTAGCTTCATCTTCTGCTGCATGCATGGGAATGCAATGCTCCACTGAGAATGAGGACTGTCATGTTCAGGTGACAGGTGTAAGTGTGGATACAAAAACCTGACTTTCCCTCACCTGTAAGTGATAAATATGTTGGTGACTGGTCAGATCTTCCCTGGGGAAAGGGAAGAAGGCTGTGTTCTCCATCTCTGTCATTTTCTGGTGATACAGATTTAGACAGAAACCATAACCAGGCTATGACTTTTTTCTTTTCTCCCTAAAGCACAGGTAGCAAGCACTATTATAATAAAAGAAAAAAAAAAAAAAATCCTTATTCTTACATTTACTGCTTTGACCAGCTTCACTCTTGCCCAGATTAGTTCAAGACAATTTTTCACTTGATTCCAGATTGCCTCCAGATTTTTTCACATCTTTTTCATTTCCTATAAAAGCAAGGGTGTCCAGTGCGGACACTATAGCTGCCTGTGCTTTTCCCTCTGTGCACTTTCCCCTCCTTTGCCACTCCACTGCTAACATTTGTGCCTAGATCTCAAAGCATGCATTTGAAGTCCCTGGTCAGAACCAAGCACATCATATTCTTCTGTAGCCCAGTGTCCTGTGGAAGGAAAACCAGGCAAAAGGGCAGAAGGGAGCAACAGGAAATTGTGATCAGATCCCAGTTTGCATGACTGGGGACCAGGACCCAAGAGATATCTGCTTAATATAAATACTTTCATCTACAATTTGTGAAAAAAAGGCAGCACAAAAGGAAAAAGAGAACTCTTCAATTTCTAACTGTAATTCCTAAAGTGAGAACCCCCCAAGAGTTATCCTGGAAAGAAAGGCTGTAAAATGAGCTTTCTGAGAATCCAGCTAAAGAGGAAACTTTGATCAGTATTCAAATATGGAGAAACTTCAATTGGACTCTCACACCTTTCAGACACTGAAAGCAATCAATGAGGTTGCACAAATATGTAATAGTCTGGAATGAATCCATTCTTGGGCACATAGACCAAATCATTCTACCATTATTTACATATTATTTATTTTTGCAGAGGCAGCTCACTTATGAGTTCCTTCATGCAAAAAAATTCATTATTTTCAAGGGGTATTGCACTGTTATACATATTTCACTTAACTATAGAGGTGACAAGGCTAGCAGTTTAATGGGAGTGTGATTATCAAGAAGAAGTGTTCATGCAGGTGAAAGGTGGGAAACAATGTAAATGGGGAAAGCAGACAGACAAACAAAGCAAACCACAACAAAACCTTCTACAAAATCTAAGATCATTTCCATGTCATACAACTGGTTTTAAAAAGCCCAAGATAAAACATACCTCCACTCAAACTGAGCTGAAGAATTTTGTAAGGTTTTGCTATTTCTCCTCCCCAAAGGAAAAAGTAGTATTAAACAATGATATTTAGATACAAGCTTGTCCACAAAGTAGTATTTCAGCTCCATGATCAGCCAGGCAGATCAGCCATCAAAATGTAATGTGTTTTAAATAAGGAGTTTGCATCTCTGAGGATGTTCTTCGTGAGTGGAAGAACATTTGTTTTAAGACACACATTGCACAGTACTTAGGAAGAAGAAAAAAAGCAAAACCTAAATCAACAAACTAAAACCAAAACCACTAACTCAAAATAGCTTATTGAGTAAGAATCACTCCAGTCAAGATAGCAAAATAGAAAAGAAAAAGAAAAAAAAAAGAACAAAAAGAAAGAAAATCGAGCCACATAATCTGTATTTCTGCTGCTGAAGCAGACAGGTGTTTGCTTTATACTGTTTCTCATCCTGCTTGGATTTAGAATATTCTTAAGTCTGCTTTGATAATTGTTTCTATGTATGGGGAAAACACAAATGCAGGAAATAAATGGGTGATATGAAATTGCTAGTACTACCCTCTAGGACAATTCTCTTGAGTTCTTATCATTCACAGGATGTAAGGCCAGAATTTACAAATACGGCTTTATCTCCTGGTATTTTTTTCCTGAAGGGAAGCATAACTATAGAATGACAACTGGTGTGGTAGCCATTAGTTTCCCAGGTGGTCCTTCAGACACACTTTGATAGCTGATGTGGAGAAACACGCACTGGTAGGGCACAATCTCTCTCTTCTGCAAGTATACACTTAAAATGGATCAGATACATTCCACTTTCAAAGTGCCTAGTTCTGTCGTTGAATCTAGGCCCAAATGTTTGGTCAGAAGAATATCCTCTTCATGTCCACCTAAGAAACAAGCTGTCGTGGTTTAACCCCAGCCAGCAACTAAGCACCACGGAGCCTCTCACTCACTCCCCCCCATCCAGTGGGATGGGGGAGAAAATTGGGAAAAGAAGTAAAACTTGTGGGTTGAGATAAGAACAGTTTAATAGAACAGAAAAGAAGAAACTAATAATGATAATGATAACACTAATAAAATGACAACAGTAGTAATAAAAGGATTGAAATGTACAAATGATGCGCAGGGCAATTGCTCACCACCCGCCGACCGACACCCAGCCAGTCCCCGAGCGGCGATTCCCTGCCCCCCACTTCCCAGTTCCTATATTAGATGGGATGTCCCATGGTATGGAATACACCGTTGGCCACTTTGGGTCAGGTGCCCTGGCTGTGTCCTGTGCCAACTTCTTGTGCCCCTCCAGCTTCCTCGCTGGCTGGGCATGAGAAGCTGAAAAATCCTTGACTGTAGTCTAAACGCTACTGAGCAACAACTGAAAACATCAGTGTGTTATCAACATTGTTCACATAGCGCTGTACCAGCTACTAGGAAGACAGTTAACTCTATCCCAGCTGAAACCAGGACACAAGCTCAGTCTTAACTGTTAGTGACTTGTCCACTGGTTAATCCCATTCCCATTTTTTTTAAAGAAAATAAAATTGTGTCTTGTTTTATCTTCTTCTGTGACAACCCTTTACTGGGAAATCTCTGTGCCATGTAAACATGGCAGTGTGACTAATCGCAGCCTTTCATCCTCTCTTTGCTAAGCTTTGTACCCCTCAAAATTTTTGCTGTAGGCTATCCCATCCAATCCTTCAGTCATTCTTTTAGGGAGTTGTCTTCAAAGAGTGTCCAGTTTTTCAGTACTTATCTCTCACGTGGGTACATGTCCCCAACCAGTTTCTGTTATTTTTTTCATCTCACTAGATGTAGAAGTAATATTCTTTTTTTGATGCTACATGAGCACTCTTAGCCCAGCACCTCACGCAGATGCTAGTGTTAAACTGACTGGTTAAACTTCTTGGTATCAGTGATTAATGTCTCAGCTAAGTCTCTTACAATAAATGCCCTCAATTACAAGTCCCTCTGGATAGGGACTTCTATAGTGAACAGTATGTCGCACGCTCTTCTTTTTTATCTTTTTACTCTTTCAAATTCTCTTGTTACTGTATTTTCTGCTTAATATAATATATTCCTAGTGTAGACCAATGTTTCTCTTCTACCACATGGCTATTACCATGCAGAGCTAACATTTGGGTGAGTGAGAGCAGTGGCAGTGTGTCATTCTTCGCTCAGAATCCCTTTTTTTAGCTAGCATTTTGGTCAAATTTGACCCTACCCAGAGATCAAAAAATGCACTCTTCAGAAATAGCAAGTTGGATGAAACTGCCTTGTCAGGGATGCTAGCTTGGTTGTCAAAGGAGAAAGGTAGTTGCATCATAGGCAGGGAAATTGACCCATTAGTTTAGCTGTATCACTGAAGAAGCTTTAGAGAGGCACCACAACAGGCATGGTTTTTTTCCTGGTTTCAGAATTTCATGTTACTGCTAAACAGCAGATATAATTTATCAAATATGTGCATACGCTGGGTTATTTTAAAAGAAAGAAGAAAAAAAAAAGAAGAGTATTGCTCTGCTGTATAATCATTCATCATCATCTGCAGCTTTTTCTCACTTATTTAGGAGATGGCCCACGGCTTGGGCTACTTACTGAGCCCTGCACCTTTTTGTGCTCTGTTTTGTTTAGAAAACCTGAAAAGAATTAGTTAATTTCACCCCACTAATACTTGTACATATGTAGCCATTTCCACAGAAACTCCTGGGATTCAAGTCACATTTGCTGTCCCACTAGCTGGAATTCCCAGAAAAGAGTATTTTCCCAAAGCTGCAGACAAAACCTGCTCTGAATTCTGCACTACTGACATCCCAGGAAGTTAGGTTTTGGAGCCTACTGCCTTTCTCTATTGAGCTGAGGATCTAGACCAGTTCTGTCAAGGTGTGGGAATAAAGTCTATTCTGGATTTTTTTCCTTTAGTACAACTGAAGTCAGCTGTTAAGTATTTAAGTGATTTTTGTTAATAGCCTTCCGATGCTTTATTTATGTTAATATCAAAGAGAATTTCTTTAGCTTAAGTGTTGTATCTACTCAGTCTACAGAAATATTATTTGGGACCCAGATGTCCATATGTTTCACTACCTGCATTGCATTGTCCTGCACAGCTGCTTTCCGAAAGAAATATCTTCCAACTTTTCAAGTATTTACAGCTCAGGCTGTGATTTTACAATGGCCCTAAGTCAACCAAAGTGGAGCCTGTCTCACCTAACCTTGGCCTTGCATTTCCAATTCTCCTTTTTTGCCACCTCTACTACTCATCCTGATGCTCAATGAACTAGTTCAGTAAACTGACCTGCCTGAAAACCAGTCCAAAAATAAGAAAAAGTGATGGGTTTCTGACTGGACACGTTCCCTGATCATTCATGTCACACAGGCATTGGCACAGGCCTGGTGATGGAAACATGTAGCTGGAGATAATCAGGAGATGTGAATCTCTCTGACAGTTCCAGCCTGCCCTTTAGGTGGCTTCAATAGAAGCTGGGACCTAATATTTGCCTCATCTTTATTTGGTGCACTTCTCTTATCTTGCTTGCACTCTCTGACTATCTTTCTTAAATAAATGTATTATTTGCCATTTCCCTGGGTTTCCACTACTTCAGCTCTTATTGTTTTATTGTCCTTCATGAAGAGACCAAGGAGACAGATCTGAGTTGTGGGTCTGGCATAAGCACTGCAGCTTTTTACTGACCTTTTCATAATGGATTACAAGCAAGCTGGTAAAAGCTTTTGTCCAAAGAAAAGTCTGCTACCTTTATTGGTACCTAACATAAAGCCTGTGCCTAACATATCCCTCTTGACATTTGCAGTTTAGGAATTAGAGTTCTCTTGAATCATTTTGCTCTTTCACTAGGGAGAAAGCCAGAGGCTGAGGAGCAGTTTCAGCAAAGGCTAGGGGAAAATCCAGCATTGCAAGGACCCCCTGCGTTGCTGGCTTCTTACACAGACAAAATGTACTTGCTCTCCGTGTGTGTATATGCTCGGCCTTCCAGGGACTTGATGGCATTTGAATCCATTGTCCAACATCAACCAAGTTTGGAAAGGTCTGAAATTCTCAAAGAGAGCATCAAAATCCCTGTGTGATTCATAGAAGGAAAAGTATTACTGTAATGAAGAAAAGTGAGTGCTGGTTAGGGGAAGGTTTTCTCCTATGGAGCACACATGCTGCTAAACACCAGAGGAACTTCAGAGGACAAAACCCTAGTAAACAGAACAAAACCCCAAGAATCTTTAATCAGAATCCATACTCTTTTAGAAATCAACATCAGTCTGTTAACAAAGAGGATATGAAAATCAGAAGCCATTACCTCTAGAGCCCACTGAACTATTTATTATATATCAAGATAGCTAAACTGCATTTTTATTTCTTGCCTTTTCTTTAGGTAAGTAGATTATCCACACGTTCTTCTTCCTTTCAAAAAGTTCTCAGTGACAGTGTAGACATAATGTTGTCACAGAAGTTTATTCATTCCTCTTGCATCAGTATTCCACAACGATATAGAGCCAGTCTGAGGTTGGCAGTGACTCAAGGGCAAGCAGTCATTTTTCTAATCAATGCATCTTCAGAAAAGTCATTTACCATCCAAGTCTAGACATATAGCGGAAACCTACTTTGCTCTGCTCTACTTAACATCCAATCTATTCTCTGGAAAGCTGAGAGCAACTTGAATTTCCGTTGCCTCATGCAGATTTGGCAGGGTGCCATATGGATTGTTAAGCTTATCAAACGCTGTCTCTGGAGCTCCATATAAATAGTCTCCAAAAGCTTTGAATGGCAGAATAGATTGGCTTGCACCTGACCAAACCGTGTCATTCCTCTTTAGGATTCATTCTGAGTGCTGAGAACTCTTTCTTTTAACTTCCACGAGCACCTTTCACCTATTGTTCTAAATATTATCCACCACTCGGGTTGGGTTGTTCTTTTATCACAACGCTCTCTGAACATGTCCCAGGTCTCGTATCAGCCTGTGTTTATATGATCAGACTATTGTCAGTGAGCTCTGTGAAGACTGACATGAACTTTTTTTGTAAGGATGACATCTCAGTTCAAAACCCACTTCAATAATCCTTGCAAAGCTCTACACAATTTAATGGTCAAAAATCACAATACAAATGAGGGGTTTTGCAGGTATCAGAAGTACTGGATACTATGCATAAAGACTTATTTTCTTCTTCTTCTTGCCGCTATCACTCTGTCACCTATTCCTGGCAATGGGGTCACTTACCACCCTCAAAACACGATTTCACTGTATAGGATATTGCCACGTTGAAAGCACTAGCTAGGTGAGTCATCACTTCCTATTGATAGCACTACAGACTTGTGTAATTCTGCTGTGTTTCCCGCTCCTGATAAAATTGCTCTGTGATGCAGCCATAATGCATGCTACAGCACAGTTCATTTTGGACCTCAGGGACTTAAATCTTATCAGTCAGGGAGCGCACGGCTCTAAAGGGCCACTGGGCCACTGTATAATTTAAAACATAAAGATTTATATGGCAAAAAAGGCCTATCCTTAAAACCATTATTGCATCATTATTTCAGATTAGTTCTAAGGATAGATATGCAAACTGACACAGACTAAATAAACTGAGCCACTATAAAAAAGTATATCATGGAAAAGGGATCTAATAACCCTCAGGTGTTCCAGAAGACCCTATTGATTCAAGTTGCCCAATAGATTTATGGAAAATAGACTGAGCGACTGCTCTTAGAGGGGGCTGTTACTCCTTTTTCCGTCAGCACTGAGTGCAGGATGCACTCAGAGAGTATTTTACTTTTTCCTTGCCCTTTTTTTTCTTTCCTCCAGCAGAAATATTGATCTAATGACAAATGCCTGCAATATTTTGAATAAGCATTCTTCTAATCCTATAACCAAGGGATTTTCTTAACAGCTGTGTCTTGCATCAGTTTTCTGGTACTTGTTTATGCATCTCTAAATGTGGGAGAACACAGAAAATGCTTATGGTCAGCATGCAGAGATCACCTCAGACTATGCATTTTAAGGCATAATGGTGAAACTATTCTCTGCCTCTCCTTTGGGTCATCATTTCTGCAGCTGCAAAAGAAGCGTGGCCTGTCTTGTAATCTTGTGCAGGACAGCCATCCAGTAGTAAAATGACCTGCAGTTCCTTGTGAGGCTTTCTCTATCTGGCTATATAAAGTATTTGAGTGAGTTGCAGGCAGGAGTTTCACGCTGTAGCCATCTAACCGGCTGACTTCCTTGTGTCCAAGCACTTTGTGTAATGACATGCTATTCTTGAAAACAGAGCTCTTTAAGATTGAAATTGAAGCCTGGACTGCAGATGTTTGTCACAAAGTATTCTAGTCATGTCTCAGAAGTAGAAATTATCTGCTGTGACAGAAAGTGGTTGGTAATGATCAAAACTACATTGTGGCTCATTCTAAGAGAACACATAATCAGCCTTTTTATCTGACCATTTGAACTGTTCTGTAATAGCATATCTGATTCCTTTCACTGTTAATAGTACCTGTTCCTCATTTTCCTTTTTTTCTGAGACCCCGTAGCTGCCACACCACCCTTCAAATGATTTTTTCTTTCTTTAAATTCCTCCTTCAGGCTGAAGTTCCTAAAATAGTCACATCAATGCATTCATCAGACCTCCAGGCAGGTGATCCAATTAGTGACTTGTTGCTTGCCTTGGTGGGAAGACCTGGCACCAAGGGTGCCCTTCAGAGGGTTTGGGCTGGTTTCTTGCTGAAAAGCAATAAAAGGTGTGCGCTGGATGTTAGCACCTCTTGATTGCTGGTCCTTAGCTAATTTTGAGCAGATGTTGAGCAGTCCAATGCTGCTTTTTTTGGTCAGGTCTGCCAAGTTTCCTGCTTGAATCAGGCATATTCCATGTTAAGGAACACTTTCCCCTGGTCCTCCCTTTCCACATCATGCTTCTCCTCAACTTAGTCTGGTCTTTCCTAGGGGTGAACTAGTTCAGAGGAGTCTATGTTTTTCTTGGCAGGAGAGCTCTGCAGTGAAAATGTGCGCAGAGCCCAGCTGTAGAGCAGAGTCACAGGAGAGAAAACCCACCACAATTAGACAATCAAAATAAGACTTAGTACTGTGGGGTCTCTGTCAGGGAAGCCAAAAAAAAATGGAAAAAGTGGTGAGGGAAGAGAGAAAAGGGAATGGGAAACAGAGACAGAGAGGAAAAAGATAAAGGAGGTAGAAATGTGAATTAGGAAAAACACAGAGTGAAGGGGACAGACTAAAGGATGGAGATTCTGTGACTGCCTGAGAAAGAGGCAATGAGTCATCTGTATCACTGGTGATGACTGCCTTGCCACTAAACTGCACTCTCTTCTTCTCCCTCCCCCTCAGTCAATCCGAAAGCTCTGCATGCTGCAGCCCTCTTGCTCCCCCTCTGCACCCTAACCTGACTGACAAAAGGGCTGAGTGGACGACAAATATTTGGAGCCCTTCAGTCCACATCATATGTTGGCATTGATATAAGCCACAGCAAGGGTTCGCAGGAGTGGGAGAAGGAAGCTCACTAATGAAGGCAAGGTCCTCTGCATCATTTGCTCTTCAGGTAGCTGTTGTGAGATGTTGTCCTACTGCTTTGCTGATGTTACTCTAATATCATCTTCACTTGACTTTGCTGCAAAATTATGTCCTATCCTTTATCACCTACCTCCAGAGGAACTGATCTCCCTTGTCTTTTTTAAAGCATTTTACACATAGAAAGAAAATGGTGTAACTGCTTTCCCAAACACCTCTATCATATGCTTCCTTTTCCTCAAAACTTTATCCTTCCAATCTTCTTTTCATTCTTGTTCATCTCCTCTTTATTCTCTGATTCATTATGTCCTTCCTGAGAGGTGGTGCACAAACCTGGAGAGAACCCTACAGATCATCTCAGGTTTCCAAGGCAGGCAGCAGAGCAGAGCAGTTGCTCCTGGGGTCCTGCAAATGACACTGCTGCTAATACCTCTCACACTAAGGTTTTTCTTTTCCTGCATATGCCCTTTTATTGAATCTTGGGGAATGTGTACTCAGTTAGGTGACTGAGCTCTTCATCCTAAGGTAAGCCTCATTGTGGGTACTGACATAACATGTTTCCAGCATCTCCTGTTCAGACCTCTTATTGCACATCAAGTCTGTTATATGGATATATAGTGTAGGGTCACTCCAGACTGTGAGACAGTACCCATGCTGCAGGATCTAACCTGCTTATTACTGAAACCAATGGTTTAGGCTCTTTAGCACTTTCAGAAAATGTTTCCAATGCAGAAAATATTTCCAATGCAGTGGCTTAAATTCATCTTCTTGATCTGTCATGGAAGAGACTATCTGCACTTACTGAGCTGATTGAATAGTGGCTGAAGAAGCTGCTAGACCCAGCTGAGATGTGCTTCTAGAGACCCTTGAGAGATATCTTCAGTAAAGCTCTGCACCATTTCTCCATGTCCATGTGGCATGGAGACTTCTATTTCTTCATAGTACTACTGTCTTGGCCCATAGTTTCAACCTCCTTCTTACAATATATGCTAGGTGATTAAAATGTTAGCAAGGCATTAGCAAGACCTTGGGTTGGTAAGAATTCCTCTCCATTCTGGGATATAACCTGAGATCCTGTAGGAGTCACAGATTTATTTTTTTTTTTTTTTTCTGCTGGGTTGCTCGCAGCCTGTTATTCCCCATTTTGTATTTGTGCATTTGATTTCTCCACAAGAAGCATAGCATGTTGCATCTATCTTCATCCAATTTAATCTGAAAGATCCCAGACCACCCCTCACTGCATTCATCAAGAATGAGCTGAGTTCAGATCCTGGCAATGCTCCTGAGCTTGCTTTTGCTCAGGAAGTTCAGAAACATATTCTCTGTCAGTGCAGCAAGTTCTTAAGAAGAAAATGGAAAGTAACTGTTAGCAATGGAGACCTCCTGCAGCTCTCAGTGTGAGATGCCCTTCAGTTTGAAGTGAACTGTTGATAACTTCATCTTGAGGTTTGTGTCTTGTTACTTTATAGCTGTCTATAAAGGCATTGGATTTTGATAACATGTCTCTTGGGTATCAAAATTAGGCTGACTGTGCTGTAATTCTTGTCCTCTTCCTTTCCTTTTCTTAAGACTATATCTTCCAATACCTCCCCTGCTCTCCCTGGTCTGTGTGAGATCTCAGATCATTGCCAGCTCCTTTGTTCCTTAAGTACCCTGGCATGGATTTCATCAGGCGCTGCTGACTCAAATACATCTGTACGATCTAAATATTCTTTACTTTACTCTTTACTCTGCTCTGGTCTGTGTTGCCCCATTTCCCCATTTACTTTGTTTCAGTGTCTGGTGAAGACTAATCTCCTTCCTGCAGCCTGAAAGAAAGCAGGCACCCAATACTTCAGCTTTCACTGTATCACCTGACTTCTGCACTTTTTTGTTAAGTAATAGATTTTCTTTGAGGTCTTTCTCTGTCTTCCTTTTCTACTTGCTGCAGTTCCTGAACCCTTTCTTACTCCCTTATTGCTTCTAGTGGATTGCATTCTGAAAAAAAAAAAAAAAAATCTTGAGCTTTTCTGTTTGTTTCATGGGTTTTTTTCTATTTATCATTATTTTCTTTACAGTCATCCTTTACTGTATACCTTTCTTTTCCCCCTGCTTTTGACATTTACCATGCTTTTTTCTTCCCCTCAAGGGAAGAATTATCCTCACAATTTAGTGTAGCAGTTTATTCTTATTGCTTTTTATTTATTATTTGTTTGTTTTGCTCCTTTTAATCACATAGAACAAGAATGGCCAACCAGTGGTATTTCAGATGCTGTAACTACTTTGTTGGACTCCCAGCTCCTTATTCTGCTGTTTTCATGCCTTTTTTTCTCATACTAATTAACCTCTGTTGTGGCCACTTCTACCTACATTTCACCACCAGATTTCCAGCCAGCTCCTCTTTACTAGTCAAAATCAAATTGAAAATTTGCCTTCACTGCTAGCAACTTGCAAACCTGCTCTAAAAGAAACCCGCGTGAATACACTGCCAGATGGGTCAGTGTTGCTTTTTGGACAGATGGATAGCTAGGTAACTAAATCTCCCATTGCCCAGGTCTGCAGCACTGCCTTTCCCAGCCACTGCGATTGCTTAGTGTTCCTGCCTGCATCCTCTGATCAGCCTATACAGTGGAACGGACTCTCTTCTTTTCCTCCTTACCTCATTCAAAAAAAATCTACATCTTACTTTTATCTAATTTCTAGAAGCAGCATATACTTTCTTGGTAAGTTTTTTGACATGTCCTGTGCCTACGCTGAAAAAGAAGCTGATGCCTCTTTTGCTGTCACTTGTCCCACGAAATTTCAGGTGCCAGTTGATACTGACATTTAACTCTGGCTTATGCTCTCCTGTTTGCGTCCCATATCCCTGCATATAAACATCTCAGATACTCAGCATATTGCTGCATTATCTTCTTTTTTGCAATTTAACATCCAGAATCTTTCATTTGATTCTCTCCCATTTTTTGCCATAACCTGTAAGCTTCTGTCACTAGCTCCTTTTAATCTGACATTAAATTATTTAACCACTAGAGGATAATGTGCACAAGCACAC
Source organism: Haliaeetus leucocephalus (assembly GCF_000737465.1). Taxonomy (NCBI): domain Eukaryota; kingdom Metazoa; phylum Chordata; class Aves; order Accipitriformes; family Accipitridae; genus Haliaeetus; species Haliaeetus leucocephalus. Next base: position 3,436,723 of record NW_010973294.1, on the reverse strand, counting down.
TTGCAATCATACCCATTAAATTAAAAATGTCAGTATTGTTTCTGGTTAGTGGTATGCGGCCACATCTAAATGAGATGATTCATCTATGAGCAGATCATAGCTGTATACTGTAGTACAAGCTCTGCAGATGTGAGATGTTGTCCTAGAAATACCATTTCAGAAACAGCGATTCTTTGTGATGGGTTTCAATCATATTCAGGTGAGAAACTTGGAACATGTTGATTTAAAAGCAGTTACCCTACTAAAAAATACCTCCCTAAAATTGTAAAGTCTGGTGATCTGAATCATAGATAACAAGGTGATAAGCATATTGTAGTTTATTACATAGATCTGAATCATGGGTAAGAAGGTGATAAGTGTATTGTAGTTTATTACCTAAAAAAAAATTTTTTTTTACTGAGTCCCAGCACAGGCCATAGAGTATGTCAGCCAAAAAAAACCCCCTCACTACATCATATAAAAATCTGATAATTTTTTCCTTTTTTTAATATAAAGCAACATTGGCAAAAGCCTTGTTTTTGTAACTCATGAGACTTTTACCAGCGGATATACGTAATTTTTGATTATAACGTGGTGTAACAAACATTCTGCAAATCAAAGCAAACAACCGCTGGGAGTTCTCAGGCCTGTTATTATCTTAGCTCTAGCAAATACAAACTCCAGGCTGCACATTTGGTCAGCTATAAAATGACTACAGATGTGGATCATATTTCATCAGAGCTCTGTTTATTAGCTTGTCATATTTCTACAGGGAAACCCCTGGAGAGGGGGTTTCAGAGTTTTTCCCTTTCGAAATGGAGGTTTGTGGATTGCTTCGCCAGGGGAAGCAAAGGAACACAGCACCCAGCATCTGCAGCACGGACCCCACTCAGGTCGGGGCCAGCTACCCAGTGTTTGCACTGCCCAGCTTCATCTCTGCTGGCTTGTCAGCCCATCATCTGCTCAGGGGATCCCACTGGGGCTACCTGCTCTTCAGTGTAGACAGCCCCAGTGTATTCGGGGCCCATTGACACTGGCTGCAGTCAGCACAAGGCAGTGTTGCCCTGAGGCCACCAGTCTGTGTCCTCTTGCCAATGTTGGTGATTCTGCGTCAGGAACCTGAAGCAATTTTAAACCGACTTACTTAAACTTCTTTTTTAATTCCCATTTATTTCTACTTCGAAACTAGAACGTGCGTAGCTACTTCCTTGAAAGAGCTCAAAATTAATTTTGGTTCTTGCGTCATGCTATCCAGCTTAACTAATGATATCAATCCATTTCAGTTCTCATTCCTTTGCTTAAATTACTTTGTATTTCTGGTAATACGAATACTCGTCTGCTAATCAATACACTGGAGATATTCCTATTGATTTTTTCTGTCTTTTTCAAAGCATCTTTTCTAGTAAATTACCAATTGCTGCTAACTAAATAGTTTTACTGGATGCATTTATCTGCAGTAAAACATTTTCCTACCGGTTAACAAAGGGAAAAAAAAAACAGTTGTAATTTATCAGATCTGAAAGGTACACAGACTTGCGACGTATCCCTGGGGAATTGCCCCCGTCCCACTGGAACTAGTGTGGCACAGTGTACACGGTCACTGGAGACTTCCTTGCAACGCCCTGCCACTCTGCTTCCACCGCTGTGCGGATAATGGCTTTGCCAGCTTTGCCATCGTTCTTAGCAGGCCATAACGGACCATGCGTGACAGAGTCTAAAATAGGTACAGTAGAGGGGAAATTAGCTCTTAATTGGAGAAATTACTTTTGGACTATGAAAGTAATTTGTCCAGAAGGACTAGTACCCTGCAAGGAGGGGAGATTAGGCTTGAATGACTTGCTCTTGGGTCACCTCCCGACTCAGCCACTAGTTCAAAAGCCTTCGTGCACTGCGGTGCTGCACAGCGTACCTGACTGCAGAGCAAAGCTTGAGTGTTACTGACAGCCTGGTATTGGGGGAGTAGATCAGGAAAACAAAGAAGAGGAAGAGAAACTATTTAGGTATAACTAAACTGTTCTTCGGTCTCCCTTGTGTCTCTTCCTGTGTATTTATAAGGTAAAAACACTTAATATAATATTTTATGTAAAAAGTGAAAGCTTTGCACTGATAGAACTAGTTTGAGAGTGGATTTTCTGTATTTTTTTCAGAGTGGCTCTGTTTCAATGGGTCTTTAATTTGCCACGCCAGATTCCTGTTTCAGTCAAAGTGAGAGATGGAAGAAATGTTAGCTCGCTTGCTTACCTGCTTACCTCACACAGATACAATGGCAGAGAGGCATTTCCTAGTGCTGCATTGTATTGCTGTCATCCAGAATTCAGAAAAGCCAAACAAACTACTACAGCTCTCTCAGTAAGATTATTTGGGGTGGGAAGGAAGTAAATTTGTTCTTTTTTCCCTTCCTGTCCCTGAAATCTTTTCATTCAGCTGTTTCATCTTTTCAAGCTCTCCTTCACAGCTGTGAGGTCTTGGAATTTTCCAGGTTTGGTGATTCCTGCATCCGGTTCATAAGACTATAAGAAAAACATTTAATAATTGAAGGGCTGGTAGAAATCAGCGTGTATTCAGGTGCTTCATCCCGTTGAAAAAAGCAAACAGCTGATGTTACATATAACCCACTAAACAAAGCCAAAATGTACATCTGAGTTTTGGGAATTTTGTTTCACTGGTATCTTTTTGTATTATTAATCAGATTAAGCTCATAAACTGTGTAAACGCATCACACAGAATTAGCAAGAGGCTTGCAATAATCCTTTTCCTGCTTTTTAAATTCATCTGTCTGTTTCCATAGATATACCTATTCCACTTCTTGCTGCAGTATTTTCTGTTGGTCAACAATTCTGTTTCCATACAGAAACCAGATGATATGCAAAAGACCATAATTAAAGAATGCAATATAATTTCATTATTAAGCTTTTTTTTCACCACAGAAAATATTCTCAGATCTGGTGAAACATTAGGCTTGCTTGATGCCACCATCAGGAGGGGAAGCCTGTCTTCTCTGAAAAACACAGGCAGGTAACTCTGGTGGGTCCATCTCTAATGAAGCACATCAGAACTTGCCCACTTGTACATCAGAGGATGGCAAAGCTGAGGTTGGTACAGTGAAGGTTTTTACCTGGCCTAGGAAGGTTACCTGGAAAGTTATTTGTGTAAGTTTTCTTTCCCCAATAGGGAATCACTTCCTCTAAAAGTTATTCACAAAGATCTATAAAGCCTGCAGGTCCCTTTAAACTTTTCAAACCTGCCTTTTTTCTTGATAAATGAGAAGTCTGGGAAGTTTCATAAGTCCCCAAAGACTTGCCAGGCAGAAAACTCTTGGCAGCTTTCCTACTTTTTCACTGATTCTAAAGCAAATACTTGTAGAGTGTATGAGGATCCCTACTGAATAACGATCATGCTACTTTTGTTCATTGCCAATTAAGTTCAGTAGTAAAATTATTTGGATCGCAGAAGGAATAAGACCATATTGATTGCAATGTGCTGATGCTGGCTAAAATAAAGGCTTCACTAGGCGTGTATCACTATCACCTTCATAAATACAGGGATGCTAATGCTGGATGTAACGTCAATATCAAGGCATACTAGCAGATCAGTGGAGCTGAAAATATTGCAATTTGTGTAATGAGTGCAGAGAAGATGGCGATTGTTCTTTATATTTCTGTTAAAATGACATAGTTGCCATTGATAGCATTTTAGTGGTTATTTTGTCTTTTAATATTCCCAAGATGCAAGTTAGATTTACCCTCTTAAATGAAAACAAGAATGGGATGCCTAAGATGAATACTCATAGTGGTTTGTGCAACATGTATGGAAATCACATCAGAAGCATGGGAAATTGAGATCTTCTGGAATGTAAACATTTACTTAATGGTCTTCTTGCCTGCAAATCACAGGGACCTATTTTTTACAGTTAAATAATAGCCAGATTTCATCGTATCTTTTTCTGCCTGGTTATTGTTGAACAGATACTATACAGTGTGAGAGGACTGTACAGAGAAGACAGATGCTCTTACACATTCAAATAGACATGTATTTTTTACTTGTAAGATCCACTGCTCACTAAACTTTTTTGGATTGAAGACATGTTAGCTAACTTTTAAAAATCCTCATTCAAGACATACAGGATAACATCCTCATGAAATCCTTCCTGATCCACTGAAAAGAAGTCTAGCTCTTGTGAAACAGTAAGGGCAGCTAATGTTTCTCTTAGTAATGCTCATTTTATGTTTCATATCATAGATATTTGGTTAAGAATAATGGCAGAGGCTTTGTAGCAGATACACTTTAGGGAAACTACCATAATACTAAAAATTTAAGTCCTTATCATATGTAAGTGCTGATTAAGATAAGTTTATTTAATCTGGAACCTTTCTAGCAAAAAAATGTAGACTGGATAATGCAAAAAAGTAACATGAATTTCACTGAACTTCCTTCTGGGTTCTGGGGGTGATTTTTTTCGAATGCACACATTTTGCAAAAGTTGAAAGTTGCTGAAAGTTGTTTCAAATTGAAACAACAAAACTGAACAGCAAAATGTTCCCATTTAAGCTGAAACACCTTTTTTTTTTTGTAAAAAACAATGCAAACATAATTTAGTTGGATTTCAGACAGAACGCCCTCTCTGCTTTCCCTCTCCTGCCTTTATTCAGAACTACCAATGAACCAAAACCACACGGTATTCAGATGGTTCGGGCTTCTTGGATAGTAAAGAAATAAGTTATTAGAGGACTTTTTAAGGGATCAGAGAAAAGCACAATGGGAACCTAAGCATGGAAATCAAAGCCAAAGAAAATCAAATAGAAGTACAACACAAATGTTTAATAGTGAGGTTGATTTCTGCTGGGACCAGCTACAGAGGAAAAATGGTAGATTCAAGACTGTAAACCTTCCAGGCACACACTTTAGCCAAGTGTCAGCCATTGGGCTCCATACAGAAGTAGCTGGAAGAAATTTTATGGCCTATGATATACAAGAAATCTGACTGCATGACCTAATATTCCCTTTCTGTCCTTAAGATCTATTAAAAATAAGCTTAGTGCCCCCCACCAGAGAAAATTAATCTCAAATATTAGGATAAAAACTCGTATTTTTGGTATGATTTTTGATGGATGATTTTTGTGAAGTTTAAGAGAAGCTCTAGAGAAAGCAGTACTCATTCAAAGTGTATAAATAACTCTCTTGCTGAGACTGAAACAATGACTCTGTGTATACTATTGGCAGTGCAAACCCAATGCAATCTTTTTGAAAGAATGAACTATTCCTGCAAAGTTTGCCAGCTGGAGAAGATTTATTTTCGTATGTTAAGTGTTTGCCTTGTGCTTAATTCAAAATATATCTTTAGTTCATCTTCTTTACTAAGAGCCCTTTTGTTTACAGTAACTGTTAACTTACTATAACAGCAGGGACTGTAGACAATACTACATTGTTTTACATAGCTTGATGTTATCAGGCAGAACCAGACATATTGGCAAAGCAATAACAACTAGCATGGCAGTTCACTTTAAAAAAAAAAAAAAAGAAAAAGGAGGGAGATAAATATGTGGTTAAGAAACACAAGAATAATTGGTATTTTTCACTGAAACAAAAGTATCTGCTTTGCCCATTGTTCATTTGGCAGATTTTATACCCAGGATATTATCATCTCTATTACAGTAAGGACTGAGTGCCTCATATGACCTGGGGGTTTTGTTTAGCTTAATTCTAGACAAGCAGAGGAGCTGTGTGGTACCAAGGAAGGGGGAGGGAAACAGAAGGGCAAATTTTTTGCCAGTTGTGGTGGGATCCACTGCATGACTTGACATGCAGTAAAGGCTAGGTTCCATGTTTTGTGGTCCTGCACCCTGTCCCATAAGCAGTGTCTTCTTCACAAAGCAGTCTAGTGCATGCTATTTTGATTTTTTTGCCATTTTTGTAAGTGCCCAGAGTGGAACTACACAGCAGCAGGGCTGGCAGTTTGGGCAGCTGTTGCTTCTGCAAAAGCACTGAGCAGCTTTAGTAAGGGATGCAGCACGTTTGCTCCCTCTGAGGACCAAGCATTATGGAGGCATGTAGGGTATGCAGTTAGCATCATCCTAGCTCACAAAAATTACCAACCTAGGATGCAGCAGGTTTTTGTGCATTTCCTTTCTGCTTTCCCCTTTATACAAATTAAAACTGTATTCCGCCAGATTTGCTCAGGTTTGCAGTTTTGAATCAACCAGTCCCCAGTCCAAAATTGCTTTCTGACCAGGGAGGTCTTTTTTTATTACTATGAAATGTTCTTTCCCATGCATGGTCTGGCTTTCTCATGAGTTCACTTATGCCAAAATGGATAACTTTATGTCAATTGTAAAATGGAGCCAAGCAAGTGCTTTCACATAGTTCTGCTTCCCATGGAATCTGTTACTGAATCTGGCCCTGTCTTTTCAATAGGAATTTTGCTTGTGTGGCAACCCATTTTCCAGGTGTGCCCATGCTGGAGACATCTCACTTTGTGTGGGAATGCAATTTTAACCTGGAAGGATAAGAAGACCAGGAGGTAAATGCAATGGGGAAAAGCAAGTTATTTCAGTAAGCTCCAGGGAAAGACACCCTTTTAATCCATACCCCAAATAATTTCTAAAAGTTTACAGATGTCTTCTATGAAACGGCAGGAAACTGGTAAACATCAAAAGATGATGCCTTTATATTGGGCAATCTCTTCTGCCAGTATCCTCCAGACCTAAGTTCTTCTCAGTTTCCTCTCTGTTGAACGGCTTTGAAACCAGCCTCAGTGAATTGCCTTTTCTCCTGATTACTGTCATTTCACAGAGAAGGAGGTCAAACACCGAGCAGGTGCACATAGAGGCTGTGAGATCTCAGACCATGGAAACGTTCAAAACTCAACTGGACACAACCCTAAGGAACCTTTTCTATCTTCAAAGTTGGCCCTGCTTTGATCAGGGGTCGGATGACTGTCAGAGGTCCATTCCAGCCTCAGTTCAGCATCTGCCTCCAAGAGTTAATTCTTCTGTGCCTTGGCTTGAACTTGATCTATAGGTTGCATTGCCTGTTTAGGTGACAGTTAGGCATTTTTTGTTGAGGCAGATGGTCACATTTTTCTGAAATGGATGTCCTTCCTTGAGGCCATGTAAAGTATTGTTTAGTAATATTTGATGTTCTGTATAAGGTCTTTAACATATTCTTTATCACTATTTACCACAGTAAGCTGGGCTCACAGTTCAGTGGTTATTTGCTGGAACCCACAGCAACATGAGCTATTTGTCCTCTAACACCACTATCTTTGTCCTTACTGAATATCAGAAGCATTTGCCAAAAACTTGCTATTAGTTTCACTGCCTCCTCTTGAACTACAGGATATAAATCATCTTGTCCTTTTGCTAGCTTTAACTGTTTCTTCTCAATCTACTGCGTGATGCAATTGTAAAAGTCCTTTTAAACATTTCATTTCCTATTCCTACAGATCCTGATCCAGGTCTCGGACATGTTACTGCTCTTCTAATACTCTCTTCAACTCAGCATTCATAAATTTAAAAAAACTTGTGTTCCACAGGTTTATATCCATTTGCTTCCGAGGCAAGGAAATTAAATTCTTCACAAGGTGGTATGATTGTACAGTGCTGGCTATCCAAGAATGGCCTCCGCTGTTAGCAGCTGCTTACCACTCCTGTCCCCGTGCAGCACCAGCACAGTGTCAATTTGGTGTTTGTTTTTCCCTATTTGTTCAGATTTTTTCTAACAGCAAATAAAAAAATTCCTCCCTTCTTTTCCTCCCCCCTCCCTCCCTCCTTTCCTCCCTTCCTCCCTTCCTTCCTTCCTTCCTCTTTCTCCCCTCCCTCCCTCCCTCCTGTCATGACTTGTGTGTCACTCATTATCTGTTCTCCAGCATTTCTTTAATTTTTCCTTTTTTTTTTTGTCCAAATATTTGCCCATTTAATCATGGTCTTATACCTTGGCATTTTAAATTCTTGATGCACACCAAGAAGTGCCTACCTATAGTAAATAAGAGCTGGCATTGCAACTCAATTTACCAATACATATGCAGTTTTTACTCCCTCCCATGGAAATGGAGTGAGGATGAAGTGTTCCCCTACCCTAAAGCCTCCTAGATGTTGGGATTGCCAGCCTGGGAATAGCGTGTCCATTTCACTTGCTAACTGGGGAGAACGTGAGTGATGGAAGGGGCCAAAATGGAGACTCAGCAGCACTGTGTCCCCTCCCCACAAGAGCACACATCCAAGCAAGCTGGCAGGTTTTATGGCTGGTAATGGACTAACAGATCGTAAACTTCCTTTTGTGTAGAGTGAGGAGCTGATGGCTATCTGTCTCCATGTGTCCTGAAACCAGGACACCATGTCTTCCCACCGTCTTTCAGTTTAGACCAAAAAAAAGTCCTTCCACACGTTGGTATGAATGATCTTGTGGCTTTTTCATAAGCATAGAAGTTGTTTGCTGAATTCCACTGAATGGCCTTTTGCACAGGCTCTGCACAGTGCCTGCAACTTAAAGATCTTTAGCAAGATACTCAGCTTTGTTCTTCAGCCCTAAGATGAGAAAATGAACAATAATTTGTGGTAGTTAACCAAGGTTATTTGGCTGAACTATTCAATCCTTTATAGATCGCTTAATGGCGATGAGGGTGCAATATTTTAGATACAGTATCAAATTAATGTCTCCAAGTTCTCACCTTGAACACCGTTCATTTCTCAGAGCATACCACAAGATGATTTACAATGAGTTCTGGACAGTAAAAAATGCGTATACCAGTATCAAATTATTCTATATCTTAGGCAGTTTTTCAGTTTGGGGGTTTATGAGGCGAGATTATTTCTCTAGATGTATGCATAACCATATATTAAAGCCACCTGGAACACATGTGTTTGTGATGGATGGCAGATGCACAGGTTTTCACTTGGCCCCTTTGTCCTCTATAATCTATCTGAGACCTTTTTCATATAAAGATCAGAGGATCTCTCAGATGTTCCTTATACTCTTTAGACAGTGGGAAAGTGAAAAAGAAGATTTTGGACAGAAATTATCATTGCTTTCACTTGACATTTTTGTTGGGTGCTATATTCAGTTTGGTCCATATTTTAACTCAGCCAAGCAAGCCCATTAGACACACACACACACACACAAAGAAAGAAAGTGAGGAGAACTTTTATTAAACTAGTCACGCTATTTTGATAATATGCAAAGCACAATATAGCCTAGTTTTCGCTTGCTGTCCTTGGCTTTATTTATTAGGTGCATTTTGAAATACCGCTCTTAAAATAATGAGCTTTTGCTCAACTTCTGTTAACAACTGAATATACTATATTGCTTTCTTTTATTTGGTCAATCAGTGGTGTATTTTGTGCTTTTGTGGAAGAGACTCATTTTATCTCAGTTTCCAGTCCTGCAATCACAGAATATCACCCCTGATACAACCTCATCTTGATTAATTTTTGCAGCTCCAATAATTTCATTTCTAGGTGGCACAAATAGTGTGGAAGTGTAATAGTTCATGTCCTGGTTTTGAATGGGGTAGAGTTAGTTTTCTTTCTAGTAGCTGGTATAGTGTTATGTTTTGGATTCAGTATGAGAAGAATGTTGATAACACACTGATATTTTCAGTTGTTGCTAAGTAATGTTTAGACTAAATCAAGGATTTTTCAGCTTCTCATACCCAGCCAGCAAGGAGGCTGGAGGGGCACAAGAAGTTGGGAGGGGACACAGCCAGGGCAGCTGACCCAAACTGGCCAAAGGGGTATTCCGTACCGTGTGACGTCATGCCCACTATATAAACTGGGGGAGTTGGGGGGGGGGGGGGGGAGGGTTCGGGC
>NW_010973294.1:3341406-3426931 GCF_000737465.1 Haliaeetus leucocephalus | reverse complement strand
CTAATAAAAAGCGGGGGGGGGGGGGGGGGGGGGGGTAGATCGCTGCTCAGGGACTAACTGGGCATTGGTCGGCGAGTGGTGAGCAATTACATTGTGCATCACTTGTTTTCTATATTCCAAATATTTTATCATTATTATTGTCATTTTATTATTGTTATTATTATCATTACTATTTTCTTCCTTTCTGTCCTATTAAACTCTCTGTAGCTCAACCCACAAGTTTTACTTTTTTTTCCCTGATTCTCTCCCCCATCCCACTGTGGGGGATGGGGAGTGAATGAGTGGCTGTGTGATGCTTAGTTGCTGGCTGGGATTAAACCACAACAGCTCAGTACAGAAATTAGAGGGCACTCCATGACATGATCAACTTTGGATTGAAACAAAGAGAGGCACTGTGTCATAAAATTTAAACAATGGGAAACTGCTACAACATAAAATAGCAAAATACTGGAAGATAAGTCTATCGGTTTCTATTAAAAATAATATGGATGCAACACAGGAATTCACTAAATAGCTGAAAGTCATCTGAACACCTCTTTCATTTGTACTCCTTTTGAACAGATACTCCAACTTTCATGCTTATACTTAATGCTGTAATATTGATACAAGACCTTCAACCAAGAATTGCCTGATTGCCTTGATTTAGGGTTTCTTGCACAAGTAGGATTTGCTGTGCTGAGCTGCTGATAATGTTCTTGGCCACAGATGGAACATCGGAGAGATTACTAATGGTATCTTAAAAACCTCTTGTCTTATATTTACATTGACTTTAGTGAACAGAATAACATCTCGCCTTATTCTGTTGTATTTTATACTGTGGGATAGCTATAGGTAATGCTCTTTTAGGGTCTGGGTGGAAGGCATCTGTTGGCTGTGGCTACAATTTTATAGGCACTACACATCAGAATTTGATCCTGAGGGCTAATTTTCCTAGAGAGGCACAAAAAGAAGTGAGTGAGTGCAGCCCTAAATGCTACCCTTTGCAATCATTTACACAGGACTGAGTGTGCTTCTTTTTACTCTAGATAATTTCCTTTGTAAAAACTTGCCTAAAAAAGAAATTATGAGCTCATCTGAGAAATGGAGGCCTGTGCTGTCCAAATAACCAAACATTTCAGTGGTACTCATGGGGAAGGAAGAATCCTAGTACTACCTACCCAGCAATAGGCTCTGACCTGACTGTTTCCATGCATAAGCAAGATTTTGGGTTACAGATAGATAATTCTGTTAAAAACACCAGCAACTGAAAGCAAACCAAACCAAAGAGAATGGTGGGAATGGGAGGAATAGGATGCAATTACAAAACATCAGTATGTTGCTGTATAACCCCATGGTGTTCTCATGTTTCGGACATTGTGTGGTCCCCTCCACTCACCTCTTCTTTCAAGAAAGAAAATAACAGGATTAGCAAAGAGGCATAGAGGTGGGAAAGGATGTTCAAAAGCTTCTGGATATGGTGTGATCCCTCTCTTCAGCCTGGGGAAAAGGTGACCAAAACCTATGAAAACTGCTGAAAAAGCTGAGGAGAATGGCTCACAGTGTCTTTCAGTGTTAGGACTAGTGGTCATCTTACAAAGCTAGTAGGAATCAAGCTCAGAACAGTCAAGATGAATATTTTTCATGCAATGAGCAGTTAAACTATGAAATCCCTTAGTGTGATGTGGGATCTAAAAGTTTGCATGAGCTCAAAAAGGGATTAGGCAATTTCATGCAAGAAAAGTCCTCTGAGGATTATTGAATACAAAGATCCCCATCTCCAGAAGAGCCTGAGCTATAGATCACCAAACACTAAAGGAGTTTTCTAGGCACGTAGCACTACATGACCTCTTTACACTCACATAGCTCCCTGTGTGCCTGGTTTGGTCTCACCCAGAATAGCCGCTTTTATGTGCAGAAAATTCCCCTGAAAAGCATATCAGATTTGTGACAGAAGGCCAAATGGCCCAAACCGTGCCAATGGCGTTGCAACAGCAGCTAAAACTCAAAGCTTTAGCAGAAGATAAAAAGTGCTATGATGAACTTCCTCTGGCTACGGATGAGAAAAACTCTCCTCTTTCACAGAAGAGTGCCCATGGTGTTTGATACACCCACAGAAAACCAACATTTTTTCAGTGTTATCCTTGCACCCATAAGGGCTATTTGCAGACTGAGGTTCAGCTGTGTCCTGCAGCTCAGATGTCTCCAAAGCAGAGCATGCCAGCAGAGGAGGATCCCAGCACTGCTATCACACGTGCTTCTCCTCCTTCGACTCCTTTTCTCTCATAATCTTCTCCCGGCTGCTGCTGAGCCCCCGGTCTAGCTCTGGCAGACTTTTGCCTTGTCCCAGCAGTGCTGGCACAGGGGAAATCACTTTTGAAAGCATGGCCATTCGAATGAAAGGATGAGTATTACACCTGATGTCATAGGATGTCTGAAACAACAGCTGGACTTCAACCCATGGTACTCTCTTTCTGCTGGGCATGAAGCATCTCAGAGCTTATGCCAATCCTCCTTGCCTCCTGGTTTGTCAGCCGTGAAGGGGCACAAGCCATCATGGCAGGAGACTCTCAGCTGCAGAGTACTGATCATCCTCTTGCCTTCCACTCTGCAAGCTTTTGAGGATCATTGCATTCAATCAAGGTCACTATTAAGATAAAATAAGACATCTCCTTCATGTATCCAATGAAACATAAATTGCTTATAATAAAACATATGAAAAACCTCCAACCAAAACTGTTTATATCCCCCCATTCATGCCTTAGCCACAGAGTGATTCCTGTATTCTTTAAATTTAAGTCTATTCTGGGCAGCTTTTTAAGCATTTCTGTTTAAGGATTTTCAAATTTTTGGTTGTATTTGTTTCTTAAAAATTTGTTCTTCTTTATTGTGCCATCATCTTCATTGATAATTACCTTCTAAACATATTTCAAGCCAGTTGTTTTCTGACTGGTGAAACAAACCACCTGGGGGAGCCTAAAAAGTATCCTCAGCTGAGGGACAAGACATCCCAAGAAAAGTCCATCTGTCTTTTGTCTTTCTCCTCTCTTGATTCTGTCTGCTCACCTTTTCTCTGCTCCTCCCATGCAGTAGCTCCCTCCTATCTGGGAGCCTTCTAAGGAGTGTAATATTTATTCTAGCAAGCATGATGGTGGTGGGAATTGAGGAGGATTGAAGGCTGTGCCTTGGGCTGGAATTCCTACATTTTATTGTACCTTTTGGATTAATGTGCAAACATGAATGATGCATTACTGCTGTTAAAAGGCAAAATGAAGAAAAAATGGAAAGGCGAGATGGTTTTTGTTGGTCCTTCAGTCCTCAGGAGAATTTGTTTGACAAGCTTGAGATATGGGCCCAGAAAACTGCCTTGGTGTTTATATTAGAAGGAGAAAAGACTGAGGTTTGTGGGGCCAAGCATTAGGCTGAGCAGCACACAAATGCATTAAAAAGGACTGACCTCAGCCTTGGGACCTTTTATTTCCAGTACATATTTCGCCTTCTTTCCTTCACTGCTAAGTGACTAGAAACAATTCAAGGCCCTTTATTTTTGGATGCCTGCTTGACAATTTTTACATGGGTCTTGTGTTTGTTTTTCTCAGAAGAGAGGCATGTCGCTCCGAAATAAAATCTAATTTTCTCATTGCTGTAAGAGTGTAAGACAGAGACACAACCTTCAACAGGTTCAACAAGAGACAGGGTAAGATAAAGAGAGAGTGAGGAACTAGACAAAGGTGCATCCTGTAACATCCATAATGCCATGACTGTGAGTGCTGGGTGAGTACCAGAGGAATGAGCCATGGGAAGTAGCCAGGCTTGGTGCCCTCCCTGAATTTCCCTTCCACTGCTGCTGGCAGGGTCAGGCTGTAGTGAACCTGGGATGAATCTATAGGGATTTCTGGGCTGAATTTATAGGGATTTAAAACTGTTAAGCTGTACTGAGTCAAAGACTTGAAAACTGAAAAGCATTGATTACTCCTGAAAACCTTGGTCAATGTAAAGCTGAGGTTGAAGGCTGTCCGTCCACCTCTATGAGTTAACTAGAATAAAGCTATCATGCATCCTCTTTTGTCCCCTTGCCTCCCCTCCTTGTGATTTAGGAGGAGGTGAGTGCAGTCTCTGGAAATAGAGGCTGGAGTTGTGTGTGGTCAATGTGCTTTTGATTTTTGTTTTTCTCCTTTGATAACGCTCCTTGAGAGTTGAACACCATCTGAACCCAACCCATGTTTTTTATGTCTCATAAATATTATTAGGCAGCCTTACAGAATATTTTTAAATTGAGGCAAGCCTGTTTCTTTAGTGAAAATAGAGGGTACAGAAGGAGCAACATTTTCATTGGTTTTTTTTGTTTGGTTGGTTGGGTTTTAATTTTTGTTATTTATAAAACTCATCAAAGCTGTTACAAATGGGAAAAGTGACAAGGTTAAGATCCACATGCAAGTAGAAGAGTTGGCAAATAACATGATGGTATGGTTTGCAAAGGGAAAAAAGTCAGCTGATTATTCCAGTTTCTTACATTTTATACAGCCTTTTATAAATAAGTTTGCCCCTCCTACATACACAAACCCTTGCGGAGTCAGATATCTACACACTTTGCCTCTTATTCAGCTGGATGAAGTCTTCACTATTGCTTTTGCCAGTTTGTCTATCTTCTTGTCCCTTTGTTTATCTTCTCGGCCACTTTTCATAAACACCCACCCAGCAATGTGCATTCACAGCCAAACTACCAATGCCAGTCAGTGTTCAAACATGTGAGTGTCAAGGAGGGGAAATGAGATCTGGTCCTAATCCAGGCAGTCAGAAGCACATTTCTAATACCTTGATGTTATGTTGTGATGCATGATTGCACATGAAGTTGCAAGTGGAACAGAAAGGCGTTTTGCAGTGAGTTGAAATGGTAGGGTTGATTATGCCAGAACTTCCTGGAATAAACATCCTTAGAAACCTTCTTAAATACATCTCCTTTTGATAAATTAGCTCACATTTTGCCAATATTACATATTTATTTTTCTAATTCAAGATTAAGACACCATAGCATAGATAAAAGTCATTCATTAATTACTTTTGTCAAACCTATATCAATACTTATCATATTCCTACAATTATTATTCATTCCCTCAGTGCTTCGTTTTGGTACTAGCCAAAGCCAGTATTGACAAATGCGCTTCTTAAATTGATAAAAATACTGATCCAGTCAACAGGTCTCACTTTCTGCTACAACCTTTAGAATATACTGAATTATAGTAATGCCAATGATGTGAAACCAGTTATGACGAGGTAATTAATGTTTGTAACCCTGCTGGAAAGAGATTGCAGTGCCATGTAAAGCTGTGTAGGGATACCCAGTTGGACTGGGGACAGACTGAGAGCATGGGATGCCCCTGAAGAATAATTTCTGCAGAAAATCCAGAGTACGCTAACCCTATCAGAGCACCACACTAGTGTAAGTGCAAGCATTTTAGGATCCAGTCTGGCATTATATTGAGTCATTGGAACATAGCAAGATGCTTCATAGCATCTGGGTAAGATGTCCTGGGTAAGAATGTGCTATGAAGCCAGAGCCACAGAGATGAGAACAATACTTCCCAAAAGTCTGTCAGCTATGTTTTGCTGCTAGAAAACTTTACTGATGCTTTTTAAATATATGAAAAGAGAAGAGCAAAGCAAAATCATTTGCCTCAACATTTTGTAAGAACAATGTGAGAACATATCGGCAATAACATTGCATATAAAAAAAAAATCAGCATTTTAAGCAGATGTTGCTACTGTAGATATGAAAACACTAAGTAAAATTTCAATAAATTCTGACATTATGAAGACTCTTAAGTAAGACAAGCATGACACAGGCTTTTCACAGGAATGAGAATGCCTATCACATGAGCCTTGAGGTACTAAATAGATATAGAGATACAGACTTACTTTATGTAACTCAGGGATATTACCCCAAATGGGATTTTGTTTCTAGCTGAATCTATGCTCAAGAGATGCTTTCTCTGTGACTGCTGTATTTCTAAATTCCCTTAGACAATTGCTATACACAAGTAATGTCTTGGTTTTCCATTTGCACAGGATAATTCCTTTGGCTATCACCCATCTCACTAACACCAACATTTGCTATTTGTTAGTTTGTCAGTCAGTCTGTTTCTAAAAGATGGACTTGATTACAGCTCCAGCTGGGAGCTTTATTGAAGCAAATTTTTCCAGACGCAGTTGTGGTGAAACAAGATATTAGGAACTGCTCTGTGAATGCTGAGATTTTCTTTTTTCTTTTCTTTTCTTTTCTTTTCTCTTTTCTTTTCTTTTCTTTTCTTTTCTTTTCTTTTCTTTTCTTTTCTTTTCTTTTCTTTTCTTTTTTCTTTTCTTTTCTTTTCCTCTTCTCTTCTCTTCTCTTCTCTTCTCTTCTCTTCTCTTCCCTTCCCTTCCCTTCCCTTCCCTCCCCTTCTCTTCATTTTTACAGAGTGGGCACAGTATTAACAGTTGTCATAGAGCAAGGAAAGATTTTTTTTCTCTGACACTTGAGGGACCTAATACTCTTTTCAAAAGGTATGTACGTCAAGCACAAAGAGACCAACACATGTGTCATGCTGGTGGTCACAGGTCCAGAGATTAACAGGATAATCCCAAAATGGGATGTGATCCTTCGTAACATTCAAGACACAAGGAAAAAAAAAACCTCTAATATTGCAGCAGTTCATGTTGTTGGCATGAATTTTTGTCACCAGGTGTTCACAGAAAGTCATGAGACAGCTTGCCAAGCTGCAAATAAAAGTGTATTAAACTCAGTTGTGTGGAGTTTCAATGCCCTTTATTTTTTTAAATATTACTGAAGGCAATTTTTGTTTTCAGTTTTGGGTTAACACACAACTGAAACTCAGTGATGCTCAGCCAAAACCCACAAGTCTTGCCTAGTTTTGAATCAAAATTCTACAAAACCACATTGTTTATCATGGTTTCTACATGAAGTCATAATTAACCCCAGGTTTGCTCAAAACTTTGTCCAAGTTAACTAAAAATTCTGTAAACTGTGGGGAACCTGGCTGAAGTATTGGGTAAGTATGAAAACATGAGCTGACATTTGAGTTTGGTCTGACTCTAGGTTTTGCTGAAAAAGTTTCAAATTACTGTAGCTGCAATCTGATTACTTAATCCCAGAGGATAGATGTTAATAGAGATTAATTTAACTTCTGAACTACAGAAATCCTTTAAGGGTTTAGTGTTATCCAGTACTCCGGATTTGCAACAAATATACTAAAATACCCTCTCCCTAAAGAATTTCCATTTAGAAAATACTCTTTTTACTCAACTTGCTTATTAGAAACTTATTAGAAAATCAAAAGTTTCAGGTATGTGGTGGGGTGTTGGTTTTTTTTGGGGTGGGGTGGGGGTGCTATTGCAAGCAATGCATGTTCTTAAGTAGTTTCAAGTAGATACAGTTATTTCTGTTCTCTGATTTGCTATCCATCCAAAGCATTCTTCCAGGGTATTAGTAGGAAATAATCAGTTGTGTATATCTGGAGTCATTCAAAAGGAAAAAAGAGAGACAGGGAGACAATGAGGCAGAAAGACAAAGAGAGGGAGTGACAGAGAGAAGAAAAAGTCTGTTAGACCTCAGGAGGGCCTGTTGTTTGAAAATCATGAATAAATCATGAATAAATTTCTATGGCTGAAAATACTATTATAAAATGTGTTGCTTTGACAAAGGATCATTCTTGAGTGAAATCCTGACCTCACTGGGATCTCTGGAAGTTTAGTTTATCTATACTGTACGTAAGCTCCATTGGAAGCAGGGTTTCATCATGGATCTCAGTGCAGAGGATGTTTATTATCAGATTATTTTTATTTTCTACAACAGATTTTGATCTAACTGCAGTTCCTGGACTTTGCTGGGAAGTCCCATGTTGGTAAATGCTCAGCACTGAAGAAGACCACATGAAAGGTCAGGACTTTTCAAACATATTATCACATCCTAAACTCACACATATGAATGTGTAGTTTAATAAATATAAAGACCAGAATTAAAACTAGATAGTAATTTCAGGTAATTAAATTCTATTTTTCCAGAAAATTCTGCTTGGGGGAAAAAAAATCTACCCCAAACCCAACACTTTCCCAATTGTAATGGATTGCTCCTGTTACAAAAAGCTATGAAAATGATGCAAGGGTTAAGAACAGCATCTAGCCTAAATCAACAGCATTGTTTAGCATTACATTTTTCTAGATATTTATTGTCACCTAAGTACAACAAATACTAGAGATAAAGTATTTGATTTCAGTTTGAATTTGAAACTGGTAATTTTAGCACCAAGTGTACTATATAGTCACAACCCTATCACTTTAAAACAATTTTAGTATTAAGTACAGATGGAGTATATATATATACGTGGCTTTATTAATGACCACATAAATCTATGTCTTAATTAATTAAAAGTCAACTGCTATCTAAAGATAGCACTAAAGATTTGCACTAACTTAACCCTGGTTTAGTAAAACAGATTCTCTAAATAGGACTAAGCAACTGCCAGGAGTTTCGCTATTTGCATCATTAATTCTCATTCTTTATTTGCAAGACTCTCTCTCCCAAAAGTAATTCATCCCAGTTATCATATCACACCAGAACTTCACACCCAATGCCAGGTTTCCAATGATTTCTCCCCATATGGCAACTTCCTCAGCTACATTACGTACAGTTACTGTGCAGCAGTCTCAGGGAAGCGTGTCTTCTGCACAACAAGGTTCACTAATAAGTTGATCACGAATATATTTCTGGAAGTAGAACAATGGTTCTTTATTAGTGATTGAATATGTTTAAGCTTTAAGTAGAAAAATTATTTTGCATTTAGGAGTTCCTGGATTCTCAGGATTTGGTATTGCATGTATAAATTCAGAGACTTCAAACAATTTGTGCATTCACAAATGTCTTTCTGTAGATACTAGTTTCTTGAGAAGTACCATTCTTTCTAATGTGTGTTAGATATTGAACTCTAGATCCATAAGTAGTCTTACTCTCTACAACTCCCATCTTTATTTCTTTGCAGAATTACGGGTTTTGGTAGTTTGAAACCAGGAGGAACACTGAGACAGACTTTCTTTTTCTTACTGACAGTCTCTCTGTGCTCACAGCCTATGGACTGGAAATCTCACTTTAGGTATTAGACACATAACACGTTTGGCACTGCTCAGCAGTGCTGTCCCTGAGGGACTGTCTAAAAAACTGGTCTAGAGAAATTAAATTCTTTTTTTCTGTGTGACTACAGAAGACAGTACATATAAGTTTTACACTTCAGATGATGATGGATTTACACTAGAGGAGCAGGAAAGCAATAATCCTCAGCATTGAGACATGTGGAAAATCCTCCACAAGAGGAAATAACCTAAAGCACTCATGTAAAATACGTTCACAGTTCACAGGATCAGAGGGAAGAAAAATGATCAGATTGCACAAGAGGTAGTACCCACTGCAGCCCCAAATGGTTTTTGCCTGCAGGGTTTTCACACTGAGAAAGCCAACTCTTAATCATCTGTGTTACTGGATATTCAAACTGTGTTGATGGGTACATTATAGAAGCTTTTTTAATTAGAATTTATCATGTCTCCACATTTTCATAAAGAATATAAGTCCCTTTCTTCATGGCACATGCATTTTCATAGAATCATAGAATGGTTTGGGTTGAAAGTGACCTTAAAGATCATCTAGTTCCAACTCCCCCTGCCATGGGCATGTATACCTTCCACTAGATCAGGTTGCTCGAAGCTTCATCCAACATGGCCTTGAACACTTCCAGGGATGGGGCATCCACAACCTCTCTGGGCAACCTGTTCCAATGTCTCACCCCTTGTCCTATCACTACATTCCCTGTTAAAAAGTCCCTCTCCATCTTTCCTGTAGGCCCCCCTTTAGGTACTGGAAGGCTGCTATAAGGTCTCCCTGGAGCCTTCTCTTCTCCAGGCTGAACAACCCCAACTCTCTCAGCCTGTCCTCATAGGCAAAGTGGTCCAGCATCTTTGTAGCCCTCCTCTGGACTTGCCCAAGCAGGTCCATGTCTTTCTCATGCTGAAGGCCCCAGAGCTGAGTGCAGTACTCCAGGTGGGGTGTCCTGAGAGCTGAGTAGAGGGGAGAATCACGTCCCTTGACCTGCTGGCCATACTTCTTTTGACACAGCCCAGGATGCGATTGGCTTTCTGGGCTGCCAGTGCACATTGCTGGCTCAATTTGTTTTTTCATCCACCAATATCCCCAAGTCCTCCTCAGGGCTGCTCTCAAATCACTCATCACCCAGCCTGTATTTGTGCTTGGGATTGCCCTGACCCATGTGCAGGACCTTGCCCTTGGCCCTGTTGAACTTCATGAGGTTCACACAGGCCCACCTCTCAAGCCTGTCAAGGTCCCTCTGGATGGCATCGCTTCCCTCCAATGTGTCAACTGCACCACTCAGCTTGGTGTCACCCACAAACTTGCTGAGGGCGCACTCAATCCCACTGCCTATGTCGCCGACACAGATGTTAAATATTACTGGACCCAGTAATATGGACATAGAGCCATTGATTGCTACTCTTTGAGTGTGACCAATTCCTTATCCACTGAGTGGTCTAAATGAGACGATCGATCCCACTACTTCTCACATGCTAAGTGAGCCGTCTACCATTTGAGCTAATTCCCCCTACTTTCAATGGATCCCAGTTATATAGGCTGTAGCACAGTGTCTTTTCAAACCAAATAAGTCAAGCATGACGGTGAAACAAGTAGTAGTAGTAGTAGTAGTAGTAGTAGCAATAATAATAATAATAATAATTCAAAGGGTAATTGACAGAAGGAAGGAAGGAAAGAAAGATTATAAACCAAGCAGGTAAAATAATGGCAGCTCCTTGAATCAGTGTCCTGGCTGGGGATAGGTCTTAGCTTTGGATATCTTACAGAACAGATCTGCGCCCTGGACAAACAGATTGACAAGCCAAATAAGAGTTTCTACCCCATCAGATGACAGAAGCTGGAGCTAAGATTCATGGACATCCTTTTGCATGTAAGAATAAAATTTGGCACCACAGTTTCAATTGTGTTCACCCTCCTCACATGGATCATAGCTCTTGTAAACCATTAATGACACTCTTTAAAAATACCACTAAAAGAAAGATGTTATCTTCACAGTTTTCTTCCTTGTTCAAATGCTTTTGCTGTGTTGCAACACTTATATGAAGAGAAAGTACCTTTTTCTTGAGCAGCATCTTTAAATTACTGGTTATGGACCTACCTTGTCTACAGGGAAATGCCCTCTGTAATTTGAATGGTAAGCAAAAGTAACTATGAAAAGGGAGAAGAGGTGCCTGCATCACACAGACAGAGAGTTTTCTCGCATGTAACTACTCCTTGGTTCCAGCGAACTGCTTTTTGTCTGTGCTTTTCCTCCAAGTCCTTACAGGTGCCTTATGTAAAACCTTCTAAAGGACTTGCTTCTAAAATGTTACGTCAAAGAAGCAATTCATAGACTCAAAGAATCACACGATCATTCAGGTTGGGAGGGACTCAGAGAGTCTCTAGTCCATCCTCCTAGTCCGTGCAGGGTCAGCTGTAAGGGCAGGCCAGGTCTCTCAGGTCTTTGTTCAACCAGGTCTCCAACAATGGGGATGGCACAACCTTGCTGGGAACCTGTTCCAATGCAGGTTTCTCCTCGCAGTGAAACAATTTTTCTCTACATTCATTGCAAACTGCTCTTGTTTCAATTCATGCCCACCAAATTCAGCAAAAGCACTTACTTAACAACACAAAACTGAA
The DNA here is from genome assembly GCF_000737465.1 of Haliaeetus leucocephalus. NCBI lineage: Eukaryota > Metazoa > Chordata > Aves > Accipitriformes > Accipitridae > Haliaeetus > Haliaeetus leucocephalus. The sequence goes on along the minus strand of NW_010973294.1, from coordinate 3,415,191 downwards.
AAGAACTGACACCTTCAACCTTGGCAACCTTGTAATAGCCATTCAGCCCAGAAGGATTCTTTTCCACACATACCACATCTCCTCTCCCATGTTCCCTGAAATACCTCCCAAGACTGTCCATCAAACGTGAGTGAAAGATGAAAAGTCATGGAAGTACCCTATATCACATAAACAGGACATATCAGTTATCTTAGTATCTTAGTTTCATTATCATGCAAGGGTTTAAATATATTCTGCAGCTCGTGTCTTTTCTGAGTGTCATATTCTTCATGTAAGTGCTATACTTCCTCAATATATTGTTATCCTAAATCTCTCATTAGCCTATGCACTTACATGGTTGCATTTTTCTTTGTAATCTGCCCGTTGACCAGATGCAAACTAACACGTAAATTTGCCAAGTAGCCAATACCAGGGAAATTTTGCTACAGGATGACCTGGCCATCTAAAATTGATTCCCTGTAAACAGCTTAAAACAATATCACAAGTTAGGTGTGCTCTAATGTATTCTCTTGGTTCAAAACATAACAGCACAAATAAGTGTGAGCAGCTGCATGCAACTACATGGTCACACATATGAGGGACAAAACCTGAAGTGACAGTAAGAGACATTTGACATTCACCGAAGACAGATCATCTGGTGCTTGGAAGCAGTAAACAGGATTCCTTAAAAACCCCACCAAAGTAGTAGCAACCAAACTGAGGAATGAGAGAGGCAGACTGCTAAAGCTATACTGCCAAAGCCATACAAATAAAATCAGTCAAGTGCAGCTGGAGCGCTCCAAGAGTATCACATCCTGGCTTTCCAATGGAAATGGCTGCCAAGCATTTGCTGAATGATGCCGTAGCCTTGCTTACAGCCTTCATTTATTTAGCGCTCCTAAGGCTGCAGGTTTATAGATCCCCAGCCATACAATTTAATGCTTTGTGCCCACGCACTTTATTTTATATTAAGATGCTCCCAAGTACCTTGTTTCCAGGTTTTCGGCTGCTTTAGACTAATAGTCTCCCTCCCTATTCCAGTCACTAGGCAGTCTTAAAGTTGCTGTGCCTGGCCTCAGGGAGATCCTGAGGGAAAGTTGTGGAAAAAGAGAATGGGAGTAATGACACCTGTACCACTTCCCTCCCTATTTATGTTTGTTTTCCCCCTTTATGAAAAGTACAGTCTGCAAGAAATGAGAATATTCCCCTCTATACCAAAATGTAACAGTATCCCCTCACTACAGATAGAGATGATTTAAAGCCAGTGCAAGGTTCAGTTAACCCTTCAGAAGGAAATGTGTAGCTCATCAGGGAGTGGTAATAGAAATAATGACATACAGTGAAGGGAAAAAGAACTCTTCTCCTGACCTGCGAGGTTCATTTCATACCAGGAATTACTGAAATTCTGCAGCACAGTTCACACATAGCTTAGTTTTGCGGTGTTTCAACTCTGTTTCCAGGTTGAAGTTGGAATCAATTTGGGGTGAAGTTGTGCAAGACTGCATAAAATGGACAGCTGAGCATATGAAGTTGTGCAGAACAATTTCTCTAGTTTTCAAGGTGCAGTTTCCAAGGAGGATGGCTAAGGTCTACCTATTTTATATATTTTTACACACTCAGAATGCATGTTTGAATACACGGTGGAAAATGTGGCTGGGATTCAGTTATCTGAAGTGATGTTTACTGCCAGCTGATATGCTCCAAGGTGTGCAGTCTTATCTCTAGCTGCCACTCCATAAAACACAGGTCTCCCAGAGGTCCTGAGGGATATGTGCCACTCCCGCAGGGATAACTATCTGTCTCTCTCCAGAGAGCCATAAAGCCATACTTTCCACAAAAAATGCCCCATAGCCAATGGAGGTTCATGTGGTTATATGCATGCAGGGGGATGATCTAGTGCTTCAGATTTCACTTGAGGAAAATTCCAGTTCAATGAATGGGAATTTTGTTTGATGTCAGGGTCAGACCTTCAGTATATGGAGAACATGTACCCACTTCTGCCTCTTCAGCCTTCAGCATTTGGTTGTTGTATAGAGATGGCTTCTGTGAACTGCTGCATGTCTGTAAACCCCAGGCTTCTAATGAAAGATGTGAGTATTCAGCACCTTTCCATGTCAGAAACTAACTCCATTCATTTTTCCTCTACCAAGAAAATACTTTTTTCCATAATTAATCACTAAATTATGACTAAATTACACACACAAGTGAAGGGGACCCCTGGTTAGCCATTAACAGTGGATAAGTGTCAGCTGTCAGAGGTGTTTTAATACCCATAGGTGATTATTACTTTTAAAATTTAAATATTGTAAAAATAACCAGTAGGACATACAAAGCCTGATCTGCAGATGGTGAAACTCAGAGTAGTTTCATTGTCAACTCTAGCCCCTAATTCTAATTTAACAGGGCAGCCACATAATTAAATTGTGATTAATATAATTTATTTAGTATTAAGAGGCATGTGTGTACTGAATATGAAATTTATAAGCTTCTAATGACCAGCTGCTATTTAACTTTATTGTCTTTCTTAGCATGAACTAAAATGAATGATATCCCAAGCTGAAAGTATTTAATACTCAAATTGTTGCAGAGAAACACCAAAATGAACACTAGTTCTTTTACCCAATTAAAAAATATTCCAGTTGCTATCAAATGTATTTTACAAACAAGGATTATTTATAAATATGTTATGATGGAAGTTAATGTAAAAGATGGACTGAGAAGCATGATTTGAATAACTAATATGATGAAATATTGAATTATCATTGTGGTCCTTCTCTCTGTAGACCAATTATCTGAGTGTGTGTGTGTGTGCACTGAGCTGGAACTCCACTCTGCTAGAGCTGCCAACAACTTGGCCTGAATGCGAAATGACTGAGGTAGTTTCACCCTATAGATCTAATCTCATATGTGGGTACATGTACAGCCCTTGTCTCACTTTTTTTTTTTTTTTTTTTTTAAAACGTTTACATTCTTACCAGTAGAGGAGGTGCTCAACAGTGTGTGTCAAAGGTGGCATCACAGCTCTGGCCACTTCTCAACTAGTGTTGAATCATCACCTGTTCAGAGAAATACATGCTGTGGCTGTTTGCTTGTCATAGTACATCTTTGGTGCTAGTACATTGTTGGTACCAGTTTGGGGGTTTAGACAGGTGAGGGAGGAAATGTGTACCCCTAAACTACTCCTGTGGAAAAAAATGTTTGGAACTCAAGTGAATAGCCTACTTCCTTTTCAGTGAGTTTAAATGAAAAAAAGCTATTTTATATGCTTCGAAATGAATCACAGGAATCATGGCTCTTATTATCTGAAAATGTAATACAGATCCAGGTCCATCTTTCCTATTCTGCAGCTTATACTTGGTGCAATCTGCTGTGCATACTGCCAGATCATAGCGGTACACACACTTGAAAAAATGTCATTTGTCATCCCTGTTACTGGAACAGAGCCCAATAGATGAATGGCAGGAGACCACCAACTGAGTGTGACAAAAAGCACTGAGGCTAAAGATTTCTGGGTGACTCTGTTACACTTGGCTGCCTTCGTGGAAAAACACCCACGTCGCTGCTAATATCTGGCTATTTAATTTCTACAAACAGCATTTCTCTCTCTAAATATCTGTTTAATATTTTATAAGTGAAAGTCACTGGATTTGGGGATTAAATTATCACCTCTGCCTCCACTGTAAATAAGCAGAGACCTGCCTTCCTCACCTCTGAGCACGTCATGAGACAAAGGCTGGAATGCACCCCCAGACTCTAATCAACGGTGTTTGCACATCGAGAATTGCTACCTTGGGGAACCTGCTGAGAACAACAGGAAAATCGCTTAGGCATTTTTTCCTTTACCAAAGACTGCAAATAAACTTGCTATAAAACCTGCTTTTCTCTTTCCCTACATAAGGAAGAATTATATTAGCAGAAGTTGACAGTTTATTTTGGGAAAACATGTTAAAATTACTGTTCCTACACATGATAAGTGGTAGCTGTCTATGCTGTTTTGTAACATCTAGTAGTCACCATACCAGGACAGAACAGATGATCCCTGACCCCTAAAATTTTCAGTCAAGTATAGGTCATGAGACAATAAATAGATCAACAATTTGAGAAACAATGAAGCAATATCAGTCCATGCCAGTAGCCCTACCACAGCAGAAGCACTTTTACTTTTTTCTTCCAAGGCTACCTGGCAAAACAATGTTTTAAGATGGCTTTTAGAGGAAAATTATTTTCCTTTGCACATACTTATAGATTGCCTCTGTTGAGTGTAAGGGTCTGCCTGCAGGTGATGAAAGGCCCAGTGCTCAGGGCTGATCAGTAGCAAAACCAAAGAGGTAGGATGACAGTAGGCTGAGACAATACTTAAGACATCTTCAGAAGAGGGAGACAGAGATGGCAGCAAGGTAAGGGTTTGCACAGAAGGGGCTCTGCACCAGGAAAATGGTCATCTGCTCCAGCTGGGTGATGATAGGCATTTGCTTACAAAAGCATCATTGAACTAACTGAGGTATGATGCGAAGTGTTTCTGTTGGATAGGTGGATAACAAACAATATCTCAAATGATAAAGGACCTACATTTTTTATATATGTCTTATAATAAATAGATCATAATTATTCTGAAATGCCAAAGAGCTTGCAGATCAGCTGGGAAATATAAGTATGTGCAATTTTAAATCTAGTTCTAAAAATACTTAGGTTTTTAATTCCCAGCAAAATTAAATTGCAATATATGTAACCAATAATAAATGAATGCCACAAAGTGATACCAGGAACTAGCTGGAAGTGAGAGCTAACAGACATTGCATGACTGAGAGAAAAATGGGGAAGTTATACCTCATGATGAGACTTCAGAGAATAGACAGAGTTAATGTTTGATGTAGAGCAGAACTCACAAACAGGATTAACACAATTGCAGCTAATGACAATTTGGTGCTACGATGATACTCGGCTAAGATTTTAAAGGAGAGGTCTTGGGCAGGGAAAGAGATTTGTAGGTCATCTGTATTAAAAGGATAATTGAATTTGTGCTCTGTTGATGAGATTATCTAGAGGTAAGATATAAAGATGAGTGAGAATGGAGACAAGGACAGACACATTTGGGATCCCCACTGAGAGCTAAGGGAAGACAAGGACATGCTTCTAATGGATATGCTGAAGAGAGTAAGAAGACCAGGCGACACCAGAGTCACAGATAGTGAGAAGAAGTGCAATTTCAAGAAAAAGACTAGGGTTGCCTCTGACAAAAATGACTGGCATATCTAAGGATGGAGTATTTTTCTCTAAAATTTTGATTAGAAGACATTGTTAAAGACCTTGTTAAGTGTGGCTGAAGATGAACACAAGGGGAAGAAGCCAGCTTGGAGAGTCAAGGATGGAACTGAAATGTGTGACCTGAGATTATTCGGTGAGTTTAGAGATGAAAGGAAGAAAGAAGACATAACAGTAGCTGGAGAAGCAAGGGGAAGTCAAGAGTGCTTTTAATACAGGAAAGACAATAAACCTTGCAGTAGGAGGGATAAAAGCAATAGGAAAGTGAAAATATCATGATTAAAAAAAAAAAAAAAAGAAAAAAAACAGTAGGAAGACCGGGACATGGCATGGAAAGAGCTTTTATGGCAGTGCAGGTGTGAGGAGAAAAGAGCAGGAGAGAAACTTGGGATGGGAGGGAGGGCAGAGTCATGAGAGGGAATGGAAGTAAGATGAGGAAGATCATGTTGTATTATTACTTTTCCTCTTGAAGGTGTTGGAATCCTTCATGAAAAGAAGAACAATAGTTTTGATAAACAAATCAAATATGGCAAAAAAGAAGGGGACTAAGATAAGTGTCACTCTAAATATGAAAGGAAGCAGAAAGATGGTGTTGATCTGGCAAATCGATTTATCTAAATGAAAGGAAAGGGAGATGAGGATGGAAAGAACTGAAGAGCTAGTGAAGCTGGAGGTAACTGCACAGAAGGAGAAGAGCTCAGAGGGGAAAGAATAAAAAAGGAGGAAGACAAATACTTTAGTCAAAGGGAATTAAAGCCATTGGCAGTGGACAAGAAGGGAAAAAACACAGCCTGTGCTATGAACATATTGTATTGTGCCCATCATGACCCAGAAACCAAATCCGCCTCTGTGCACATTTCTGTCAGACAATTATAATGAAGTTTTTGTGTTTCCATATGAGGACTAATGTGTTGTTGTGATGTTGTCATTCAGATTCTTAAAAAATGTGCTGACACCATTTGTTCTTTTGGCACAGGCTTAACTGACCCCTTCTGGCACCACTGTTAAAGACCACTTTCCATCAATGGGAATGAGGTAGCAGTTTGTTTATACAGGATGGTTGTCCAGGGGATAAAGCAAAAAGGCAGGATCTTTTCTCCTGTGCTAGGATTAGCTCCACAGCAACAAAGTGGCAGAGATTGCAGCTAGAACTGCTTAATTCCTACCACATAAAGGTCTTTGTTATTGGTACACTAGGTGTTTATGTGGATGAAAAAATACTCTAATAAATGTAATGCTTCCCATAGAGGGCGAAGTCATGGCCCCAGATTTTGCCAGTTACATTTATTTCCCACAGTTCGAATTGACAATGTGATTTGGAAAATAAAACTGCTGTCAGATGCAGAAAGCAGACTTTGCTGTTTATCTAGAGATTCCTGTTTCAGCAGGGCTTCCAACTACCAGGGATCTACTGCTGTGCCTGGTTGCATGGCTCTTCTACTCTTTTGTGTAGTTTCAGTCACCTTTTTCACATGTCCCTTTATTCCTAAAGTTCCTCAACTGGGACACCAATGACCAAAAAGCACAAGGGGATTGTTCGGGCAGTCCTGAGGTGAACTCAGTACCACAGATGTTCAACACTTCCCTAAAGCAGGTCATTTATATGATACTTTTATTCAAGGGAGTGAACTGTAGGGAGCCAAACAAAAAAAAATCTGGGTTAAGGGTGTCATGGAAGAACACTTAGTGGTACAGACAACAGAGCAAATCAGGCCCTCCTGCTTATAGCAGCATATTTACAGGGTACTTCAGGTGACAGCAGATAGCTTATGTACTTAATGATGAACAGCCAAGGTGTTTTGAGTAGCAAGAAGTTCTCAAGAACATGTTTCTGGAAAAGTATTGTAGGTATTGTAGTGAAGATCTGGAGAATATAACAGTTTAATCCTTTCTAATGCAAGTACCTCAGCTGAGTTAACATAGACTGAGAACATTGGTCTTGATCTCTTTTCTTTTCTTCTCGGTTGCTTTGAAAAGAGCATAACAATGCCCAATTCCTTTTGTACAGTGAATTAGCCAAGTGCTAATTCACTCTCAAGCCTGTACTTCTTTCTGACACTACTGTAGAGTGCTGTTAAGAGGAAGAATTAGTCTAGACATTTATTTTGAAATTTACATCTTTGTATCTCTGTCAATGTATAATGCAGTGTCACTGTTAACGTTCACCTCAGGCAAATTCAGTAAAGCAATAGCGATTGCATAACAGTATGAACAGCTCTGGATTTTTTCTCAGAAATGACATAGGTAGTTCTTTGTAGCAGGCAACTTTCACTGGTGGTCTGAACAGTGGTATAACCTGCACTTTATGTCCTGTTAGGTGTTGTGGGAGCTCTACCTCATTCATCTAACCACTCAGATTTTGCAGTCATTGCTTTAGAAAACACAAAGCCCATGCAGGCCAGTATGTCCACACAGAGCAGCACAGTGCAATGCAGAAACGCTGGGTCCATTTAATGCAAAACTTCAAGCATGCTTGAAGTGTGAGAAGCTTTTGGGGCAGGGCCATGCTGTGGTACACTGAAGTACACCCTGGCTGGGTCCTGAACCTGCGTAAAGGAAAGCTGGCCGCTCACAGGTCCCTTATGAAAATGAGTGTCTTTGCCATGGGTGTCTGTGAGCCAAGGGGAGCCATTCTGCATGCCATCACATTACCAGATGGGCAGCTGGACTCAAGAAGGGAAACTACAGGTATTTAGGACATGGCATGGACTTGCAGGCTTACACCAGGGCAGTGTAATGAACCAAGGCCAGACATACTATTTAAGCCATTTGTGAAATCAGCAGATGGAAACTTCAAACAAAAGCAAATAAGGTAAAAAGCTGTCATGAGAAACGTCCACAAAGTCCAGCAAAATGAAAATGTGCCTTTCATGTTACATCCATGAATTATTTAGTTGATAAAACAAACAAGTGTTTCTGAAAGTCAGCTACCGAAGTACAGCACAAATCTGCAATCATTACACAGACAAGCAGTCCCACTGACTTCCCTGTGGCGAATTTATATGACCAGAAGCCACTCTTTTACACAGAAGACAGTTCAACAGCATACTGATAAACCATTATACCATCAGAATGGTCCCTTATTTTGTCTATCATATTTTCTGTGTATGTATTAATTTGGTATACATTTCACATTCTGTTTAAAGTTGTTTTCCAAAAATTATGGATGGTAATATTTTAATGTGTGCTACCTCACAGCAGATCTTTGTTTCTTTGATACTGAGTGCATTAAAATACATTTTCCTGGGAGAAACAAAGGGAGAATTGTGAATCATTCACGGCTTGTGACTTTCTTTGCTTTTCTACCTTTTCTGCTCTTACCCCTGTCACCTTGAGACTATTTCATAGAATCATAGAATCGCTTAGGTTGGAAAAGACCTTTAAGATCTCTGAGTCCAACTGTAAACCTGACACTGCCAAGTTCACCACTAAACCATGTCCCTAAACACCACATCTACATGTCTTTTAAATACCTCCAGGGTTGGTGACTCCACCTCTTCCCTGGGCAGCCTGTTCCAATGCTTGACAACCCTTTCAGTGAAGAAATTTTTCCTAATGAAAAGTGAAGAAATTTTTCCTAATATCCAATCTAAACCTCCCCTGGAGCAACTTGAGGCCATTTCCTCTTGTCCTATCACTTGTTACTTGGGAGAAGAGACCAATACCCACCTCGCTACAACCTCCTTTCAGGCAGTTGTAGAGAGCGATAAGGTCTCCCCTCAGCCTCCTTTTCTCCTGGCTAAACAACCCCAGTTCCCTCAGCCACTCCTCAGAGGACTTGTTCTCTACAACCTTAACCTTCTTCCTTTCTCTTCTTTGGGCACATTTATTGTGTCAATGAGCTGTTCTCATAGAAGGCAGGTAGCACAATAGCCAGACCTCATTCTTGCCTTGAACTTAATATCATAGAATATCACCCTGGCTTTACATCCTGGCAAATGACTCAGGGGCAGGTGTGTTTGGCTCCAGGACAGAGCAAGTGCTATGCAGCTGCTCCTGGTTTATAAACATCCCCTTTCCCCTGCCTTCGACCGGAGCACAAATACTTGTTTGATTCTGTGTCATCCCACACCATCTCCCCACTGGACAGCTTTCCTCAGATCAAAGCCTCATTAAATCAATGCTTTCTTGTCCCTTGCTTCTGCACTCTCTGTCAGATCTCAGAGAAAATGTTGGTCCTGTCTATAGCCTGATGTTGAGGGTAGGTCACTTAGGGCCTCATATTAAATAACAGCAGGTCCTGCCCTGCTGAACTTCTGTTTTCACCAGCAGCATGAACTGCTACAGCAAGGAAATTGGAAGAACTTCTCAGAGCCAAGGAGCTATAAGGGAGAGCATAGGTGTAGCTCACACCAGGCCCTTTAGTTCAGAGCCACTCAGGAAGGGGAGATATTTTTGAGACATTTGCACAGGACCACCAAGGTTCTTTATAAGCAAGTATGAAGACAAATGACCTCACATTTGTGCCCCATTCAGAGCCCTGTGGCTTCTAGATGAAAAGATGTGGAAGAACAGTTGGAGTGAGCCTATGCTGCAGCAGCAGCAACATTTCTAAATAGCTCCATGGGCTAGGGGCAGTTTGAATGCAAATCAGAACAGCCTGAACGCAGCCCTAACTTACAGCAATCCAGCCAAGCCGTGGAAAGATGGGAAGAGAAATCCAACAAAAGTGCTGGTGATAATCCCTGGGACTGAAAGATTTGGGTCAAACTCCAAACTACTAAACTGGGCAGAATCTAGTTCATTTTGATTAGTATGACAGGCCTTTACTTCCTCCTGTGTATCTTAGTGCTTTTTGGTAAACTAGGATAAAAGACATAGGATGCAAGATTAAAACAGACACCTGTAAAGGGTCCTTGAAAGACACGAGGGATGAATAATGCTGGAGAGGATTCTGAGAGCTAAGATGGATGACGGGAGATAAATTAAGATGGAAGGTGGGGAAGGATGCTTGCTTTGTGACTTGAATGTCTTGTGAAAGTCAAAAGGAAAAAATGAAAATGGAGAAGGAAGAGGAAGTAAGGTAGAATGGAGCCTTGAAGTAACATCTTTCAGAGCGGCTACGGATTGCTATGCATAATGCATCACTGATTACAAAGATGTTAGTGCAGCCATGTATCTCATCTCGGCATGTCGATTGGAATTTAAAGGGAAATAAGAAATGTGATAATATGTTTATTTCTATCAAAACCCACGTGTATACCTGCTGTTTCCAGTGAGACTTTTCTTTCTTAGAGATCAGTTCCTTCTCTTTATGTAGCAGTGAAGCCATAAACCTGTTCCTGTGAACTGGCAATCTGTTTCCATGGAAATGAATGGGATGTCACAAATGTAACGCTATGACTTCATTTCCAGATCGAGTACAAGAAGATAGGCAGCAAAGGAAGGATCTCAGGTTATTTCAGGCTCTTATGGCTGCCCACTGTAAATCTCATCTGTCTGGGCAGACAATGGGGAGGACGGAGAGGGTTGAACTGGACTGAGTCATCCTTGGGGTTGCTTGGGAGGGAGACGAAGGTTGTGATGATGATTGTTCCCTGTGGGATGGCTCCTCTTGTGAAAGAAAGGCAATCGGCTTGTTATTATTTGTGTCTTAGTTGGGTGGTGTTTTCAATTTGTTGCAAGAACTATGTACTCTCGTATTACTGTGTACTAGAAAAAAAGTGAATAAATTGTGGCAAGAAAATGAAGAGGCTAAATGGAAGAAAGATTTCTTTTTTATGACACTAGAATATTTTTATTACTTTATCTCTATATATACCAGTCTTTCAAGCTGTAAATCACGAAGAAAAGCTCATCCCATTTCACACTATCGACTAGCACAGAGGGCTGAGCCTTCCTTTGAAAAGCAGTGAGTAACTGGTTTACTAACAAATCCAGTTTTTTTACAGGCCTTTTTTGTTCAGTTGTGCCTTCTCTCCTTTCTTATTAGACTGTCTCTGATCTGGCACTTACGTTTGAAGCCAAGAAGAAATTCCATAGTTCCTCTACTCCTTCTGCTCCAGTGTCCTGTTTATCAGTTGTGTTTACACAACACATTGGACCACGTTTGCCCTGGCAGTTCTTTTGAAAGTCAGAGGCAAGGGTTATTCAATAACTAAAAAGCTTTCTTAAAACCAAAGAATATTTATTTTGAGAAAATCTTCCTTTTGAAGTCTGCCAGATTTTTTTTTTTTTTTTTTTTTTACATCTTTGAATCCCCAGGCATTTTCCTGTCCTGGTATTGTCTTTTAACAACTGTTAAGTGTTTGCTGAGAGGTGGCTTATCTCAGCCCATTCTTCCCTTTCTGCTTGTTTCTTTCTCTCTTCACATTTCCAGGTAAACTAAGCCAATGCAGTGGTACAGTGAGCATGGTGAGAACTAGGTCAACACACAGTATTTGTAAACCATTACAGAGCGCTTCTAATTTTGTCACAGACATGGGAAAGGCTTGATGTTTACCTTCTTCCTCTGTAACTTGTCAAAAGGCCAGCTGGAATATTAAGCTGTGACACTACAAAACAAGTCTTCTGAATGTTGTCTTGTACCAGGTCGGCAAGGCAACAGAGCAAGGCAGTGTGCTTACTTACCAGCCACACCCTGTCTCAATAGATAAGGATAAAACTGTGACCTCTTCCTTGATGACTTTTTCCCTCAGATCTTTGAGAATAACCAGATCTTTCAAAAAATTTAGTAGCTGAGTATTTTGTCCATTGGCAAGGAGAAGCAGCTCTTTGATACATCTGGTTTTTTATTTCTGTGACTAAAAGAAACCATGAAGCTGATCAGATGTTTGGCTTTGCCAGTGTGGTACTGCAGTGTGGAAAGGCTTTGAAGTACAAATCAATCAGGCAGCAGGTATCAACTTCTGGAAATGCCAGTGCTTACCTGGACAGAAATCGTTACTCCCTGACAAAGATGCATTCAACCTTTCTCATCTTCTTGATGAGAATTACATTTCAGTGGGGTCATTGTGGCTGTAGGTTGTTGGAAGTGAACTTACAACATTAATTATCTTCAGTGAAGAAGTATTATAATGCTATCATTTGCTAAAAATGAACTAATAATAGGAAAGAGATTTCCCTTTGCTTTTGTGGCTGTCTGCAGCATAAGTTCACTTGACCTGGTGACAATTAATTGCATCTTAATTGGCTCAAGATTAAGGTTTTTCTGCCTATGTATAACCGTTTCAGATGTATACAGGATGTCAGCAAAAAGAAACAGCGAAACTAACAGGTCTTCTGAATAGAAATAGGTATTTCAGACTCCCAGATAATTACTTACACCCATGGTGAGCCAGGTATTATTCATAAATAAGAAAGTAACTGAAGGATCACAAACATTACTGAGGACATACTAGAACTTCATGAAAACATTTGAAGAAGCCTTTGAGGAGTAGTTTGAGATACAAGATTGAATTCCAGAGTGTTACTCCCAGACAGTCCTACTGCCACACAAGCACTATACACTTAATTCCAGCACGTCAGTATAGATCAGAAGGTGTCCTTCCCTTCTGGCACCCTAGTCGTTTGAAGCTCTTGTGTCTCTAAAAGCCTATATCACATTTAATAACAATTAGAGCTGGCACTGCCAAATATGCAGGCACATCTATACCCTAGCCCTTCAAAAGGGACAGGAACTGGATGGATGTAGATCATTAGAGATGAGTGCAGCCATACTCCCTGAACATCCATTCAGTCAACAAATTAAAACCAAAAACATGGCAGTGACCAAGCACTCCTATTTTGTATGCATGTATCACACACAGCAATGTCTCGGGCTTCCTGATCACTGACTCCTACTTCTGCCTTTTTTTCCTGAATCACCAATTTGCTTGCAGACCCCATTTTCTTTCTTTTGAGTTACTTTTTGTTATTTTTTGACAGGGGAAAATGTCTGCTGTCACACTGCATTTGTGATTGAAACTCCTGGCTTGAAAACTGATGAGCTGCTTTCCTTGCATAATTTCCCTCCTAAGGTCTGTGCTGTAAATAGAAGGAAAAAAATAGCAATCTATGCTCCATGGTCATGGGAGCCATTATTTTTCTTTATTTTTGCAGAATATCTGCAGATAAACAGCAGGAAATCTTTTTCCATGTAATCATTTAAAATTACGTCAATTTAAATATGACAGCATTGCAATGTTTTGTTAACTGCCAGCTGCAATTAAACATTGTACATCTTTTATTATTCGGATTTCTGGTGTTGCAACAATGTATGGAATCTATCCAAATTTAGAGAGTACTCCATCTTACAAGACAGTTACGGATCATCTTACCCTGCCTGGGATCAATTTTAAATTTGAGTCCACCCCATGGTGAATTTTAATGCTGACATAAGTCTTAGAACATTCTGACTGCAATTCACTCTCTAACTACTTCTTTCTCTTCGGTTTTTTATTCTCTTCAGTCTGTGGAAGCATCTCTCATTCCTTAATTTAGTGCTTAACTTGCAGGTTGATGTAATGCTTTTTACAGCCTAGGAGTATCCTACCAAATTCTCCAGCCTTCATTTCCATAAACACAACTGATGTGGTCGGTGGCAGCTGAAGCTTGCTTTGCATGTGAAAAAGGGCTTAATCACTCATCAAAGAACCCCCCAAACCAGAATAAAATGTGAAAGAATATAGTAAAAAATCATTGCTGTATAAATACACCAAAACAACTACCTCTTAAGAGCTAAGTTAAGATTAAAAAAAAAGCTTCTGGATCAGTTTTTCTTCTTTTACATTACTTAGAGAACAGAAAATATCCTTAGCAATAATTTATTAGGTAAACTATTCTACAGCCTGGCACAGATGTCTCTACTTGATGCAGTGATGGCCCAGATCCTCCAATGTGTGCAAAGTTGTCATTTTTCCACTGAAACTAAAGGTAGATCTCTGGGCAGCAGAATGAGTGTGAATAGGCCACCCATCATCTGACTGAAAAAGTGACTATAAAACTACCCAGCCATTACACAGGATTAAAAAAAGAATTAATGGAATTGAGTAAGAGAAGAAGGGCATCATCAGACTGCCATCAGGTTGGGCACATGACTTGAACACAAAAGCTAGGAGGCATCATCGTTATTGATGACCTTCTAATGTAGTGGAAAGAGAGGGGGTTCATAAAGTGAGTCAGAGTAGAATCATGACTTTGCAGCTCTAAATGCATCTCAGGGCAAACCAGAAATAGATATCTTGACCAAATTAGGTGCCAAATTCATACTCCCCAGAGAGATTTAAATTCTGCTTTTGGAGCCTAGACCGTGTTCATTTGGCGTCTAACAACTTCACCAGTGAAAGATATAAATCTCTTCACAATCTTGAAAAGACAACTTATCAGCTTTTTTATTTAAATAATCCTAGAGAACTGTCAGACTAACTCTCCTGGAAGTTTTGAATTAATAAGAGTTGAGATAACAAATAAAACTTCTCTGAGTTATTTATTCTAACCTTAAACAAAGAAACAAAAGTCAACAGCCAGGAGATTCCCAAACTGTTGTTGTTGCCACATATGCAACCACAGCAAATCCTGACTGCCTGCAGGTTTGAGTGATTAAATGTTTGTTTCCTCTCTCTCTCTTTCTTTTTTCTTTCTTTCATTTTTTTCCCCGGAGTTTTGCTGCGCAGTAAGTTCTTGGAGGCAGTAAGCAACCAATGTTGATAGGAATCACCAGCTGTGTGAACAGTTTTAGGCTGAAACTCAGGACACCAGGGTTTTTCTTTTAATTTCATATTTTACAGCATTTAATCCTGTGTTCAGGGCATCATACAATAGTCTTTCTCTACCTTGGACAATGGAGAACTGGCTGTAAAGCAAAGATCTTCTACATTACAAAGGAAAAATTTCAGATAACTCTTTGTTTTTCTAGATCTGACTCCATGTTAATAAATTACCTTAAATTTGCATTCTGGGTGAAGAGCTCAGCAGCTCTATCTGCTCTGTGATTTAGAAATCTGATCCTAAAGTAGCCAGGATGACTGTGTTGTTGTTGCTCATGATTAAGCGGCTGCTGTTAGAAAGTAATCTCACTTTGACTTGAATATGTTAGAGTCAGTCTGCAATGACAGCAGAATACCTTCCAGGGAAACTGCAGAGCCTTTATTGATATAGAAGCAGAAACAATCTAGCAGGTCGTTTCCTGCTAGCACTGCTTTCTTCCTCACAGCTAGTGGTAATAGACAGGAGAGAATCTCCTGGCAAGATCATTTCCCCTGATTATTGCTGGCTCCTCTGCTGGTATCACTTGCACCCCCCTCCTCATCCTTCTGGCTCCTTATAAGAGATGCTACTGGATGCCTCTTTAAAAACCAAAAGCGTGAAGAAGAAAGGCAAGAATCACTTCAATTGTTCTGGAGTTTGTAGACTATATAGGAGGAATAGGCCAGAAAGCAGATTTCGTGATCCAATAGCCACACTACTAATGCTCTTCAATCTATGCCTAGCCAAGAGGTTTTAGATACTGTTAGGAAAGCATAAGACCCCTACTGATTTTTTTGGAGCAGTTCCTATGTTTCTACACCTCCTTCCCTACACCCTTTGTCGTGGAGATTAGTGGCACTTCTGTGAGCCCTCATGACTTCGTTAAAGGCTGGTGGGGATGAGGGAAACCATCGCAGGAGACCCAGGAGTAATTAGGAGTGTAAATGAAGCTCCAGACTGAAGCTGAAGGCACCGAAATCAACACAACCTAAGGGACCCAGGGAGGCCTAACTACCACACATGGTCTTGAAAATCTTTCTAGTTTCAGATCTTCAGGTGTTCAGTTATTTCTTTAGACCTTGTTATTCTCAAAAGAGGAGTAAAAAGCTGCAAACATTGCCGGTTCCAAACACATATAACTGTGAGGCAAATGCTTTACTTGTCTTTTTTACTTGCTTTCCAGTTTTATGACTTTAATGATTCAAGCAGTGTTGAGCTTGAATTTCTCTTTAGAAGGGCAGACTAGAAGCATTTGGTTTTAAAAGAAAGCTGAGAGCCTCTTGAATACATGACTGAATAAGCTGGGATCTGATCGACAGGACTCGCTGTGGAAGGCCTTGCTGCGAACCCGTGGTGGCCAGCCACTGGAGGTGAGGAGGCCAGCTCAGCTCAGCTCAGCTTTCCCTTCCGACAAAGGGGAACATCATTAACACGGGCTAAAATTTGAAAAGGCAATGTACCACTTTTCCCAAAATGAAACTTCTGAGGACCAAGTTTTCTGACAAGGCCATTGCAAAAGGACCGTGTAAAGACTGTTCCGAAGGGCTGAAATCATCATTCCAGCACTCGATCTGCACATCTGCAGAGAGGATTTGCTGCAACAGCAGCAAACAAAAGGCAGCCGGGGGTGGCCTGCTTGCCTTGCTGAGAGACACTCGGGGAAAGAGTGTCTGTGGGGAGGCGTAATTCCGAACTTCCCAAATCCGCTCCATGAACACGTTGTCTGCTCAGCCTCTGGCTCATGGCTGTGGCTCTCGGGGGGCTTCTCGCAGTGTGTGCTAGCTCTCCAGCCCACTCAAAATGGGTTGCGTCATGGCAATCCAAGCTTCAGGGGGCAGATGGTCTACATAATAAAAAACACTGTCAGTCTTACTGGCAGTCTCAGTGGAGATCCCAAAGAAGACCAGGGACAGAAAGTGATTATCGTAGGATGCTGCTCATCACGTGCCAGAGCAGCCTCGGTGGTGCTGAACGTTTCCTACAGCAACGTTCAGGGGAGGAGGTTTGCAAAACAGTCTGCAGAGCTGCTGAATCCCACTGGGTTTCCAAGGACCAGGAGGGCTGCAGGTCCCTTCCAGCTTCAGAAAGGGCTTGAACCTCTGTTCTGTATTTGCTTTTATTTCTCATGGATGCCAATGACAAATTTACAGGAGTTCTTTGTGGGATGGGAAACAAGAATCTGGTCCTCTGTGGCAAAACAGTCGTCTTCACAGAAATAAAAGAGTTCTCTCAAAGCTGCAAAAACATCACGGAGAAAGAACATTAACTTCACAAATACTGAAAAATTCAGGCACTGATTTTATCTGTGATACCTGTGAAATCTTATTGCTTTTAATACAGTCACACAACTACAATTGATTGGGAATATCCATCCTGTTGACAGGGAACAGAAGGACAAAATTTGCATTACTGAAATCTACTCTGCCAGAGCTGTCAGAAATTAAAGAAAGCGACACCTTTCTTTTCATCAATACTATGTACAAATGTTACAACAGTACTTAAGGATGACAATAAAATTGAACCCTCACAGTGCTTGCTCCCACCAGACAACTCTGAAGACACAGCCCCTGCGGTAACAGCGTATATGGTAAATCCTCACACCTAAGGTTTATGTAAAGTTTCTTGCTTTTCACAGTAGTTGCATCTTGTGCTGTTTCTTGTGGTACATAAATAGTACTTATCCTGGATGCACACACCTGGAAAGTAACTGCTAAATTTGCAGAATAAATTCTTAATAACTCTTTCCAAGCATATTTGCCAACTACAAATTCATTTATATTTTAAAGCAGGGATTTAGCTTTCTGCAACAAGACTAATCCAAAAAAATGTTCACCCAACATATGTTTTCATCAAAGTATTATTATTATTATTATTGTTATTATTATTATTATTATTATTAAAAAGACCCTTTAGTCTGTGTTATTATTGGAAAGCCTATAGGATCATGGATATCCAATGTACACTGAAGTGTTCTTTAATGCACTTAGCACAGTGCAAACCACTGGAGCTAAACAAGAACGGACAACGGAAGTTTTGATCACCTTTGCTGACTGAGTACATGCTAGTTTAGTGTGTCTGTATCTCCTTTAGTGTGCTAGAGTAAAATGAAAATGACACATTCTGTGGCACAAATAACTTTTTGTTTGTAATATGTCTTCTTTATGTTCTCATGTTTGCTTTGTGTAAACATCTGCCACAGCTCAGCAACCATGAAACACAGAAGGTATGGATTTGCTGAAGACATTTATTGCAGTATGATACTGATGAAGTTTTAAATAACATAACAAGTGTTATAAAACAAGCAAGAAACTGGAGAAAAAAAGGAAAACCCTCAACCCCCCCCCCATATTTTTAATTTCACCAACTCTCTTAAATAGATTGATTTAAATCTACCAGGTCAAAACCTTCAGGAAATGGACGTGCCCAGAACTAATGTATAAACCACAGTCACCCCAAAAAAGCTAAAAGCCTGTCTCACTGGAAGTAAACTTTTTGTGAGTTGATGTCAACTTTGCAAGTAACAATAGCTAAATTGTTTTAAAACTCAAAACATTATGGTTTTTATTTCTGAAGGCTTTGCTTGGAATATTGCCCAAATGTAATTTTTAAACCCAAAGTGAAACAAAATGCTTCAATTCCAAACATTTCAGCACATGAGTAATTAAAAAGGATGCCCAGGATTCATAACAGCTCTACAAGCAAGATGATTTAAAGATGTATAGAGATTTTCAATAGTCTTTGGAAAAAAACAAAACCCACAAGCTCCAGATCCTGTAGTGCAGCTTGACCATGATGAGAAACATGGCCTGAACATGTAGATCCAGATTTGATAAGAAAGAAGGAAATTGTTCTTGTTGTTCTGTATCAAATAGCTGTGACTTCACTGCCTCTCCTGAGGACAGGAGAAAACCAGCTAGGTGGAGCAGAGGCAAGGAGCACTAATTATGAGGCATTTGGGGTATAAGAGCAAAGTAGTGTGCTACTCCAAGAGTTAAAGCTGTTTGTTTTGCATCTCATTGACCAGCCTTGCAGTTCTGTCTATAACAAGTGCCTTGGGCTTGGGGAGGGCTCCTTAGTGCATCCCTGAATGTCTAGGGGTATTCCAGGGGCAGAGAAATCTTATCACACCATGCTAAAATTTTGTAGGAAAAACTTGATCAAACAAGGTTATTATGGGCCTGCGTCTGCTGTCTATGAAGTTAAAGCCCTATTGACATCAGTGGACAGAGGATCAAATATTCTGTATTCTCTACAGACTGAAGAGCTCCCAACAAAGAGTTTTGTGGTGCTGTAGCTAAGCAGCAGGAAATTTGCATTTTTGTCATAGATGCCTGAGGGTTCAAGATTCTGCTGTTATCATGTTTAATTTAGCACTTGCAACAGAAAAACAGATAGAGCTACACAGTATCTCTGCAAAAATAAATAACTTCTTCAGTGCCAAGCCTTGAGCTCACTTTATAATATTTCCTCAGAAACTGAGATGGTTATCAACAACCGCAATGATTATCAACTCAAGGAATTATAACAATCATGCGGTGGTGTGAACTCTATTGTGCTGTGCAGTTTCCCTTAGGCCTGTAGGACTAACCTTTTCTCAGCTTTGTACCCTGGAGTGAGGAAAATTACTATCTGATGGATAGCCTATTATTCTCACAAATGCCATTACAGGGCCTGCACTGTCTCTTATGTCCATAGTCTATGCCTGCAGGGCAAATGTCACACTGGAGGTTTAGAGGATTTGCAGCAAACATTCATTCCAGACTGAATGGACCTTATATTGTAATCCACTGAAAGATGGCTTTGGTGAATCAAAGATGCAATTTGGGGGCAAAATTGTGCCCCACTTTTTTATAATGATCATAATTTATCTTTGGTTACAATGGCACCTTAGAAATTTTCCTCATTAATATTAGGGCCATGATAAAATTGTTGGCTGTTATTTTTATTGGCAAGACTGGAGTGTGTGAGACACTGCACAGTGCAAAGTACTGTGCTGTAAAGACAAGTCAGGCAACGGTGATGTTATTGGTACTATCACTTCTGTGTATCCTTTGGAGAACTCAGGCATGCACTGATTATGGAAATCTAGGACCGAGCTAGGAACTGATTTGAAGTCTCCTGTATTCCAAGCCAATATGTCAAAAGAGACTAACTTCTGCTATCAGTGCCTCTGTGACAAATGTGGTAGTTCGGGTGGAAACACGACAGAGAAAATGCAAGCAAGCAACGTTTTATTTAATCAAATTGGCAATATAATCTGTTATCTATCCATTATTAAATTAGGGCTTTTTTAGGTTTTTAGCATCTGTTTTGGATTATTTATGTCATTTTAATTCACATATTTCAAAACAGCTTCTGTTCAAAACATAAGTGGCTAAATTGAGCCTTTAGACTGTATACCACCAGGTATTATATATTCCTCTCAATTTTTTGTGTGCGTACTCTCCCTCGCCTACATTCAGTTTCGAGATGCTGATCACAGGATGCCCTTTTCTCTTGTGTGGCTTTATACTTCTTATACCTCCCTTTGTGATTAAGTGGGAAAAAAGGCTTACATGATATAAAAATCCATAATGTGCACTTTCTAATGCACCAGTTGGTGCTCTTGGAGATGCAAAAGGAACACCCTTGGACAGTAACTTAAGGGCAAAATACTTCCCAAAATGTTAAGAGTTTGACACTGTTCCTTTTTGCCATTTAACCTGGTACAAGACTAATGATTTGTTTTTCACTGTATAAATCTTCAGTTCAGTCCAGCTGAAAGTCTGTATGTTTCTGTTCAAAGCATACTTTGAAAATGTTACCTAAGCCATGCACCACCTGACTGGAACTCAATCACAATTTTTTTATTTGTGAGAACCGCCAACATCCTCAGTCCTCCACATGGCACAATCTATTCTTGGCCATAGGGTTTCATTCCACAGCATCCTGCAGTTGCAGCCCCATGGTGCAGGGAATCACATTTCTGCTGCTTCCAATTCAAATAAAGACAAAATCCAGCAGACAGCTGGATGAAAAGAAAAATCTGACTTTTAAAGAACTTGAAAATCTCTGTTTAAAATCTTAACTCACTCTTCTTTCTTTCTATGATTATACGGTACTCAACAAATGTAATTTTCCTGAATATTCTTATTTGCCTTGTGAAATCCATGATGCAGGTACTGTCAGACACAGAGATCCTGGCAGCCACATAGTGGGATTAGTGGATCAGAGTGAGCAGAAGTTTGAATCTTTCCTTTTCCTGTAAAGCATGGACCTCCAACATTTATCCAGGCCCCTTTATTCAGGCCCCTAACCCATCCTAGGTTGGGAATAATTATCTTATTACTTCTGCAGGAATACAGCACATGGAGACTGAGGAAACCTTTGAAGTGCTTTTCCACCCAATAAAGCAAGTCTCAAAATATAAGAGAAGGAAAACTTAGGACTGGTTATGGATTGTTTGGATGGTGCTTTCCCAGGGGAGGTGCAGAAAAGACTGGACCATGACTTCCCTCATGCAGCCTACAAAGCGTGTGTATGGCCTCTGTCTCCTTTACAGCCTGCCTCTTGTGAAGGAATCAACGCTTGTAAAGGAAATCCCACCATTTTCCCTTATCTCTGAGGTTTCCAGTTCTCCTTACAGACATTTATCATCTGCAGTTAATCCAGTGAAACCAATGCCTATGCAAATGACACCTTTGAGAGTGGGAAGAGTGGTGGAAGAGCTCTGCTTGTGGCATGATGTGTGTAAGACAGAGCTGGGAGCCATTGCTTAACAGCTGGGACTCTATTTTCAGGATACATTGCAAAATGTTAAGTGTCCAGTTTCAGCATTTCCACTCCAAATCTTTCACTACGAAAGCAAGAATAATAGAAATTACTAACAAGGTAAAATCCAATGTTCCAGGGTGGAAAATTGGCCATCTGTATGAAGTATTGTCTTCCTTCTACAAGTAAAGTCATCCTCACCTGCCACATTACTCTCCAGCTTTGGGAAAAAAAATGCTCTACAGAGCAGTCTTTACTAAAAAATCCTAGTTCCACTGAAGAAGAGGGTGGAAAAGATGTCTTGATTTCACTGGTAAATGAGCCTTATATTTTTTCATAGCATTCCACTCATTCACTGAACCACCACTTCGTCCACAGTTCAGCACCAATGAGCTGTAGGGCTATAATTCATATCATAGAATCACGGAATGGTTGAGGTTGGATGGGACCTCTGGAGGGCATCTGGTCCAAGCCCCCTGATCCAGCAGGGCCACCTAGATCCAGCTGCCCAGGACCATGTCCCAGTTGTCTTTTTAATATCTCCAAGGATGAAGACTCCACAACATCTCTGAGCAATCTGTTCCAGTGCTTGGTCAACCTCACAGTCAAAAAGTGTTTCCTGACATTCAGAGGGAACCTCCTGTGTCTCAGTTTGTGCCCATTGCCTCTGGTCCTGTCACTGGGCACCACAGAAAAGAGCCTGGCTCTGTCCTCTTTTCATACCCACTTCAGTTATTTATACACATTGATAAGATCCCCCTTGAGCCTTGTCTTCTCCAGGGTGAACAGTCCCAGCTCTCTCAGCCTTTCCTCACAGGAGAGATGCTCCAGTCCCTTCATCACCTTTGTGGCCCTTCATTGGACTCTCTACAGCAGCTCTGTATCTCTCTTGTACTGGGGTGCCCAGCACTGGACACATTTCTATCTGTATACCTAATAAATTTTAATACCAAATAATTAGAAATTTGAATTTGTCATGTTTTCCTTGCTGTTTCATCATGATTTCTGTACGTACTTCATGTTTTATATTCTCTGATCTATTATCAGATTTCACGACATTTTCTCAAGGAAGAGTTAGGATTATGGCCATTAACTGTTATTTTTTAGTGATTATTATCTGAACAAATGTAGATATCTTATCTTCTGAGAGGCTGAATTTGTATGCAGGCCAGATCAAATCTGGGTTACTTGTATCCCTGTCAACTTATATGAATTTCTTAATTTCTATTAAAGCCTACAGCCTCTTTCATTGCCACAGTTCTTCGTTGGGCTTGCATCTAGAACACCACAGGGAACACCCACTGAATTATGTATCTATCAGGCTTTCTGGGTCAAATAAGAGCAAGGAAGATACAAAAGAACAGCATGCACCAAAGGAATACTCTAATTGCATAAAAGTTGCTTAATTTTGTAGAGTTCACTATATCTTTGAAAGTGCTTTCTTTTCTATTCATTTAAAAAAAAAAGAAATATTTGATCTCGTTTTCCCTGCAGAAACAATCATTTTCAACGCTGTTTATTCCACACATGGTATAATCCACCCCGGGTTATACCCAAGCTTCATGCTGGAAGATGGTCAAATAAAGATTGTTTAATACACAGCTCTCCTTTGGTTTTGCTGACTGTGATCCCACCTTCCATTCCCTCTCTCGGAGAGAGCTTCTATGCACAAATCTTCCCCATGGCCCCTAATGAGGAGAAGGTAGGACATGGCACTTTATTTCTTTCTCCTGCTCCCATTGAGGTCTTGGCACACACCCAGAGATACACCTAGGAGAACTGGAACATGGTGAGTCAACTAGAGGGGTAGGGGAGAAAGCAAGAACTCCTTTTGGCTCTTGTGGGCCTTTTGACATTATGCATTTGCAAGACACTATGCAGTTCCAGCTTTTTTCCCCCCTGCAGACCATTCACAACTACTGTAACATGGGAAGAGAGAGACACAGGGAGTTGTGGAGGCCCTCCTATCTGTCTCCTTTTGAAGCTTTTCATATGGATGGACCTATATTTCTGCAGACCTTCCATAATCTTCATGGTAAAACTTAAAGACCCACCCAGAAAAGGGTGTCATTATGCCTGGTGCAGAGTAGAAGGCATTGTCCTCAAGACGTTCCTTTGATACGCACTGTAATTTGGGACATAGTTCATGCTTCATTTCCTATGAAAGTAGTCCTTGCTTTTCCACAGGAAGGACAGAAAATTAAATCAGTAACTTTTCTGCAGACATGTACCCATTAAAGCCCATCCCATAGGACTGGATCATTTGGAGTCATATCATTTAAGTAAACACAATAAAGTAAAACCAACAGATGTGTTTATTATCATGTTTTCTACTGACGCAGAACATGAGAAAACCTTCTAAAGCAGTTGGAAAAGAATCTATAAGGGGATGAACTAGAAAAAAAACCAGAAAGGTGGAAATTGTGTAAATCCAAAACTTTTTATTATTAGAATAATTGTGTAGTTACTCAGGTGCAAGCTCAGCCCTGGGTGGTCCCTGGGAACCAACTGGCCACCTTTTCATTCTTGCTCCCATGCTTGATGCAGTGAAGCTCGCCAAAGATTGTTGCATGCAGCATCCCTGCAATCCTAATGTCTTTGTTCTGCTCCCCAGAGGCTCTGCTGAGCTGCTACAACCTCTTTGCTGTTGGTAGCCCAAGAAGCATGAAGACTCTTACTGAGCAGGGAAAATAGGGGGTGGATAACCCTCAAATAACAGAGCTGAAGTGAGGAACCAGAACTGAATGCCAGAGGGAAAAAGGGTAAGTAAGGACAAGATTGAAAGAAAAAAGGAAAAATAGGTTCGTCTCCATTGCCAACAGAAGGGAAATAAAGGGTTACTAGAGAGATTTTGGCTATGTATCCTGGTGATTTTAGAACCTTTTGTTCAGTTAATTGGCAAAGTAAATCCAGGCATAACAGGATTGAAATTCTTTTTCTTAGAAGGGACATTTCTCATAGTGAAAAAATAAATTGGGGAGCCAAAACTTGTGAAACAATCAGCTTTTCTTCAGGTTAAAACAGTCAGCCTTTAACTCTTACCAAAGCTTGAATATATAAACAGGGAACACTACAACCTCCATCTTGGTTGCTTAGAGTAAGAAATTAAAAACTGGCTTTTTTTTAATCTAAAGAAATTCTCTAGCTTACTGAAGACTGCTACTTTTTGGAAAAGATCTGTCAAAAAACCCACTGCTCCAGTAACAGGCCATCATCTAATTCTACACTGCAACCTTACCTCTCATTCTGATTCTGGTTTTGCAGGGTTACATCAATAGGACAATTCTCAGGTTTGTTGAGCAGCCTCAGGAACAGAAAGGGTGACAGTCCAAGGAATTGCTCAGCAAAACACCAGTAATGCTGGGATTAAGTCACTTTTATAAGAGACACGAGCTCACTTCCCTTAAAGATGAGAAAGGATTTGAACTGGGTCTTGCACACCCTGGGTCAGCAGACAGTAAAATCAGCACAACCTTAATGGCTATACAGCTAGCTTCTCCCTCACCCAATCTTTTCCTAGCTAAAGCTACATGGGGAAACAGGGTGAATTCCCAATACTGAAGCTTTCACTGGGATTAATTACATCATTTACCC
This sequence comes from Haliaeetus leucocephalus, assembly GCF_000737465.1. Classification (NCBI taxonomy): domain Eukaryota; kingdom Metazoa; phylum Chordata; class Aves; order Accipitriformes; family Accipitridae; genus Haliaeetus; species Haliaeetus leucocephalus. Next base: position 3,389,940 of record NW_010973294.1, on the reverse strand, counting down.
CCATACCCACCATCTTCTTCCTAATTACTGTTTTCTAAACATCACCTTTTAGTTCATGTTCATGAAATTAATTATATAAGCACATCCAGAGTTCATTTAGTAATCTCATGTCCTTTGCAAATTCTAGTAAACTTTGCATTTTCAGGCATACGCTGTACAAGCTTTCCCCTAGCGACTAAGAAATACAGACACGCCAATAGACAGTCAGTGTTTGAATTCAGATTGCTATATATCAACATCAAGATCAGAGCAGAAAGGTTGGTTTCAGCTCCCCCCCCCCATCTCATCTGCTTTGTTTGGACCTCACTTTCCTTGTCCTGGATCTGCAGAGCAGCTGTCAAGGCTGTTATCTGCTATCCATACTCCAGGCAGCCGCTCCCCCAGCAACATCTCTCAGCCAGTACCAAGCGAGAGCTGTCCACAGGTTCCTCTGGACCTGGTAACATCTGGAGAGCTCAAATTACTGCCATATGCTGGAGGAGCCATCCCTGGAAGGCCAGAGAAAGGCCTGATCTGTGTTTGCAGCACGTGAAGCATCTCAAATGGTATCTGAGACCAGTTCTATGGGGAAGGAGAGCATAAAAATACTGTAGACATGGAGCAAGAACGTGTTCTTCCAAATGCTGCGCTATACCCAGGTCTAGAGCAGCTGCCCCTGAGGGCTATGGCAATACATCAGTAAGATATATTGCCCAAAGTTATTCATCAGCGCTGTAAAACTTTTTTTTCTCCTGCAGTACGTTTTCTCATTGTCTGCTGGTTTCCTGCTGAATTATTGGATTACAAGCAAATAAGCTACATGTCTTTTAAAGGCTTTTGGTAGAAATGGCTTGGAATTTACACATTCACATAAGATCTTGATTAAACATTACAGACTTAGAGGCAATTTTCATAAGAAGCTTTTTCATAGAAAAATTCTCCCTCCCCCCATTCATTATGGTGAATCCAGATTAATTCTGTCAAAGCCAATAACATTGATCTGGATTTGTACCATTGTATCTGAGAGGAGAATTTAGCTCATGGTACATATTAAATGATGATGAGTATGCTACATGCGCCTTGTATGCAAATGCATTTGCTCTCTTACCCATTCTCCCTCTCATATGATGTTTATTTGCATATTATTATTTAAATCAAATAGACTGTTAGCATCCAAGTTACAAAGATGAGGTTGCCTAAACCAGAAAATGCCAGAAATAAGCTACCACTTTAATTTGCTGCTTTATGCTTTTCATGATGATGCAGTCGATGCAGGAACCCTATCCATCCAGTTATCTGCTGGATACTTTAACAGATTCAGTATTCAGCCTTTACGCACTGTATTTTGTTCTCACTAGTTCACTTAGTGGCTGAGGGGGGAGTAGAACAAAAAAACAGAAAAACAACCCTTGAGAGGAAAATGTCTTTGAAAAAGACAAAAACCTGGAGTAATTACTGGAACAGATACTGTATTTCTTTCTCTCTTTTCTTTACTGATAGGCAGATGTACAGTCAGCTACTTTAAACCGTGTAAGTGCAGCATCTCATGACAAAGCTCTACCTTTTTTTTTTTTTTTAATTCCCAATTATTTTAACAAGTTCAGAATCTGTCCCCAGATGCCTTTCACTCTCTGGGCTTTCTCAGTCTTCTCTATGCTTGTTTGTTGTTCTTTTTTTTTAAGTAAGTAAGTGGAGTAAAGTTTCCTTAAAAGTCAGCCAAATAGAGACTATCATAAGATATGCACACAAAAAGCACTATAGCAGGCTGTTAGAATGGGGGGTGGAGGTGGGTGGGGTGTGTTTCAAGGGCTTTTGGAGTATGCCCAGGAGGCTTTAAACAGAGCCTTGCAGAATCCTTGCTAAACTCCACATGGTTGTCATTTGACTACACTTTTTTTTTTTTGCAAAATGCATTGGTCACCATCATAAGAAACTAGAACTTTTAAAAAACCTTTATTATGATCCAAAAGGTCATTCAGACATGTCAGACCACATTCTTGTATACCCAGTTGTGCTTTAGATTTCAGTGGCTTTTCAGGAGTAAGAACTACTAAATGGGAGTAAAAGTCCTTATGCATTTCCATTCAAAGACCAATTTAGCCAGGGAGATCTGCTATGAAAGTGGAAGTCAAGTTGATGCAGTCCTTCGCAGCACAATGCATGCGAGCTCTTTGGTTGTTCTGATTATTTTTTCTTTTGGAAAGTACCACATGATATCAAAAAACTTCCAGCTAGCATTTTGCCCTCCAGCATGTTGGCTGAATGCTGACATACTTACTGGCAGCAATGTATAAAAAAATAGGACAAATATTTCAAGGAAGGAATGCAATGTGGTCTTGTTACCCAGCAACCATGTGTTTAAAAGGACATCTGACAGTTGCTGCCACTGAGAACTGATGGCCTTCTAATTATCCGTTGATTAAGAGGTCAGCAAGGTAACATAAGACTTATAAAGGACTGTGAAAACAGCAATAAAAACATGGTAAAAAATGGATACTTAAGAAGGATTTTTCTAAAATGTCAAAGTCGTTTTGATTTCTGTCCTTCTATTCCATTTAAGACCTTCATGGAAATAACCAGCCTTTTTAGTGGACATTGGTAAAATTAAATTCAAAGGAGAAATATCAACATATGTTCTTATCTTGCTTTCAGCTGTAGGAGAGAGGGATCCACAGTAAGCAGGCACATTAATATTTTCAAATGTTTTCATTCGTCCAACTTTCAAATGTTAAGGAATAACTTTATGACAGCTGTGCTGTGAAATATTCCAGATGTAACTACTAGTGGCTGCCCAGGGTCAAATTCTGAGGTGAAGTTTTAAGTGTGGTACCAGTACGTCAGGTTTTTTGCATTCAAACTCCCTAAAATATTCTACTGCTGCATATGAGGAACAAGGCTCTCATGTCACACAGCTCAAAGGGAGAAGTACAAATAGGGGCCAATTAATTAAACTTAACTTTTTTCACCTTCTTCAAATATTTATTGTTTTCTTTATTACTGTGTATGGCAAGATCCCAAACCTGTTGATTGCTATGGTCTCTTCTGGCTTTACAAAATTATTTGGTTTTGCATTACAGTGATACTTAGATGTCTTCCCAAAGAGAAAAAAAGATCCACTGGTAGAGTCTGTCTGGGCAAACACACTGTAAGAGTCTATTAAGTTTACTGTCTCATCACAAGAGGTGAAAAAATGAGGCCAGAGACTTGCTCTAGGTCATCAAAGTGAGCTTCAAATTTAAACCCTGAGTCGCAGCCTCTGTCAACACTTTTATTCTCTGGGCTGCACCAGTTACTTACTCTCTTATTATAAAATAATCATGCTTGCCCCAAGAATTTTAGGACTTGAAAGTCTTCTCCAGGATATCTGACGGTGCTAACAGCAACAGGTGCTGTAATCAGAGCCACTGCAGAAAGGCAGGAGTAGGAAATGGCTGGGGAGAAGGTGACCTCAACCCTGGCACAAACTGAAATTACGAAAAGGATAATACGAAACTGCCTCCGTTGGCCACAAGACATATGCCGAGTATGAGGTTAGGGAAGAGAGAGGAAAATGGGCTGGGACACTGGAAATCATCATCACTTCACCCCGTCCCTTTTGCCAGCCCAGACTGTTGGTTTCCTGGTGTCAGTAACTTCTTCAGCTGCTATCAGAAAAGCTAGAGGCGCAACCCACAGAGAGCAATATGCTAAGTGCCATGAACACTGTGCATAATCCTATCTAGGCGAGGAGGATCAAGGGGCTAGGAAGCTTGGAGCCCAATGTAGGCAGCTACAGAGTCCAGGAGCCAGCCTGCTTCACTGTCAGTCAGCACCCTGTTTGTACATACTGTTGGTGAGTGCCAGGCAAGCACATGCTCCGATGCCCACAGAGCCTGCAGAAAAGTCAAGGAATAAGCAGTGAGGAAAACCAGCATGAGAACAGACCGTGGGAGCAGCTGAATGTTCCAGCGAGCACTCTGCCACCAGCCCAGAGCTCCAGCCCGAGAGGTGTGAACAGGCTGTTGTCCTGCAACATCTCTAGGTGCTCTCAGCTGCTCAGGGAGGTGACAGCTTTTGCCACTGGTGTGAAACAGATTTCTTGCCTCCTTAGATAGAAGTGTTGCTTCCATCTCCTTCAGTGTAAACAAACAAGAGCCCTGTGATCTCACAGGCACCTTTTTCGTAAGGCACACTTCTGAACCCACTCCAAATGCTTTCTCCTTGTACATTCACAGACTACTATGGACAGGAAAGTGTGGCACACATAGTAGCGTCTCACTGTCAGAGAAAATAGCTGCTGACAGTTTATGCTTGTTCTTCAGAGGGTTTTTTCCTGTGATATATTTAAGACACAATTCCGATGAAATACATACCAGAGACTTTTAGCTGAATCAGAAATATGTCTCCATACAGAGAATGGCAGAAATGCAACATCCCATCCTGTGTGTGGAAAGAAACTTTCATCCATATAGATCTTTCTTTTGAATAAAAAGGGCTCTGCTACTCCTGCAATATTGTTTGCGTACTACAACTGGACTCCATCATTCCTGCTCCTGACTAGTGTAGAGGAAATTGTGGACCTGGAGGAAGAGTGACCCAGTGACGTGCTGCTCCCATTTGGCCCTTTGGGGAAGGGAATCTCTGAGGGTGCTAGCTCCCCTACAACTCCCCCACATGTGTCTCTTCACTGGTCCTCAAGGCTGTGATGACGGCAGTTAGACTCTGCGGTGTGGCAGTAGAAGGTTTCTGCTATAGTACCAGAGACCTGAGGAGATTGCAGAGCCAGGAGCTACAGCCCTGCTAAGCTTTTTCCATGGAATGCAAACAACATAAGGTTTCCTATCTCATTTTATACTGTTAGCCATAGTGCACATGAGATGGAAGGTTTAAACCAGCCAGTGCTATAATATACAGAAGTCTTTAAAGCGTCCAGCTTCTGAACGCACAGGCCCAGTAATACCCTCAGCAGACTGCTGGAGTCTTGGCACTGGCCACAGTTGTCATCTAACCCAACCTGCTGGTGTTTTGCCACTGTGAAAAATCCACAACTTGGGCCACAGCATTCAACTTTGTGGCTGAAAACTGAATGAACCAAGTAAATATTTATTGCATAGGATTTGCCACAAACCTAGCTCAGTTTCTGTTTTCTTACAGTCCAGGTCACTGCTTTTCTACCAACTTATCCATTGTTTGGGGAACTTTTGTGAGTCTTGTGACCACAGAAGGATGGTTGTTGAACTGTCTTGTGGCTTTTCACTGTTATCTGAATTTTACAAGGGTAAAGGCTGGTGTTTGCATGGTGTCAGCTGGCATCATAAACCCAAAGACAGGTCTGGCGCATAGCCCTCTCTTGACTGTCTGTGCAAGAGCATGTTCTACCTTTTGACTTCTGTGATTAGGAAACAAAGCAATGCTTGTTTTAGCTTGATCCACAGTGTTAAGTAGCCAATCCAAACCTAATTTTGTTGTCAGGTTAGGGAATACTGCATATCAATTAATAAACTTGGCTTTGGCCAAAAATGTTCACAGGAGCACAGCTTTGTTCAGACAAATGGAAATTGCTAAGAAAACACTGTCTGAATATGTTTAGCCCAGCTGCAAGTCAAAACTCACTACCTGTAGTTTTTTAATGATATTTTCCTTTCTCTGCCATTCTCTCAGGTCAGAATTGGGGCATGCAATTAGAAGCAGCAGGGACTACTTCTTACTTACATACTAACCTTTCCAGCGCCCCATGCCCTTCCTTTTTACATTGCACAGTAACAGGTTTCTGCTGATACAAACTGTCTGTTTTGGTAATTGGGCAAGATTTCAGTTCTAGAAGGAGGGTGAGCATCTAATAAGTGACATCATCTAATATGACTGTTGAAAGAGTCCTCCTTAGGAAAGGGAGTGTTTTGAAAGGATAGATAATCAAATAATTAATAAAGTCCACCTAGAAATCATATTATCCCCAACAGGCCAATCTTCATTTTGTTAAGCCTCCTCAAGACTGGGCTATAAATCCCCCTGGCTGTGCAGAACAGTGCTGTATAAAACTCCAGATTTCGGTCACCATCTCACAATACCGTGTAATGACCACAAGCTTATGTCCTTAATGGCACTTATGTGTCTGCCAGGACTGTGTGTACACCAACAGTCCTTAATGGCCTCACTGGACACCTGCATACCCACCTCTGTCCATGGGTCCAGGAGCCCCATTTCAGCTCAGGCTTTGACTTGCCTCTAGCCTGGTCTCCTGGATGGACCTTGGATCTGTGTTGTAGCCTTGTTTCCAGTCCTGCCTTTGGTCCCTTGTCCTGCCGCTCCCAACTGGCTTCCCTGGATGGATCCTAGATGTGGTTTATCACTTGTTTTGTGGGGGGACTGTTGATGGGCCCTGTTACCAGCACCCAGCTCTGCCTGCTAGAGGACAGTGCTGTGGTCAGTGAGGGCACTGTGCACACCGGAGTTACCCTCAGCTCCTGGCTCATCCCCCTGATGATGGTGTCCTGGTTTAACCCCAGCCAGCAACTAAGCACCACGCAGACACTCACTCACTCCCCCCATCCAGTGGGATGGGGGAGAGAATCTGAAGGAAAAAGGTAAAACTCATGGGTTGAGATAAGAACAATTTAATAGAACAGAAAGGAAGAAACTAATAATTATAATAATAATATTAAAATTACAATAGTAATGAAAGGATTGGAATATAGAAAACAAGTAATGCACAATGCAATTGCTCACTGCTTGCCAACCAATGCCCAGTTAGTTCCTGAGCAGCGATCCCCCCCCCAGGCCAGCTCCCCCCTGTTTATATACTGGGCATGACGTCCCATGGTATGGAATACCCCTTTGGCCAGTTTGGGTCAGCTGTCCTGGCTGTGTCCCCTCCCAACTTCTTGTGCCCCTCCAGCCTTCTTGCTGGCTGGCATGAGAAGCTGAAAAGTCCTTGACTTAGTCTAAACACTACTTAGCAACAACCGAAAACATCAGTGTGTTACCAATTTTTCTCATACTGAATCCAAGACATAACACTATACCAGCTACTAGAAAGAAAACTAACCCTATCCCAGCCGAAACCAGGACAGATGGCTGACCATCCCCTCTAGGTGGTTAACACCCATAGCATCTAGGATCTGGGTCACACAATCAGTGTAGCTCACAATCTGCATATACTGCTGTATGTGTGGAGAGCACTTCTAATGCTCACTGGCTTCCACCTGTACTGCTGCTAGCAGTCTTGCTCTTGAAGACTCGTTTTCTCCCTTGTTCCATTTCTGTCTAATATGTCCACATTCTTCTTTACTTGATTTTATTTCTAATGATTTTTTTTTTCTGCAAAATCTCTGGCTGGAAAGTTCCAGGGACAGCAGTCCAACCTCGTGAGCAATCTGTGGGCATGTTGGGGGAAATAGTTGATGGGACCTGTCATTTGTGTGTATAAGCCTCCTTCCCTACTCCACATTATCTGGATTGTTCAAAACATGACAGACAGTGATGTTGAAAGGGTAAAAAGCTATGATAAAACAATGCACTGTTATTCAAAGAGGCATATTCTATCCTACAGTTCCTCCCCCTGCTCTAAAAGTATGAACATAAATCATGTTGCTGGTTACATTATCACCACGCACTGCAATCAGGCATTCATAAGATTCAAATCCACTGAAGTCATCAGCAGGCTTTGAGTTAACACATCCAAGAAGGTCCAAGAAGTATTTTGCAGTACTTGGTTTTCTGGTTTTGCAACATAGTTTGGTCTTTTGGAAATGGGGGTCAGCAGAGAGCAAGCTGAATTGAAGATAAAAAATTAGCATATTTTGGTATGCTTTAACTGATTCTACACCCATTTGAACATCGTTTTCTACATGCCCCTTTACCATGATTCAGACTTCACCTCCTGTCACTGATAAAGTCTCTGGTATTCATTCTTAATACAACAGAATGTTGCTGTTATGTAATATTTATAGCAAGCCTTCCTAAATCCTCTAAATTACCTAAAGTATGCAAAAATTCAAGCTATGCATCAAGGACCAAGCACAACAGCTTTCAGTTGTGGGAAAGAGTGAAGGTTTAACTCTCAGTTTGCTGGATTTGACAAGCTTAATCCTAACCCAGAACATTTGTTTTAATGCATTTCTTTGTGTTTTGGGAAATAAAGGAGTATTTGTCTCCATTGCACATACACACAAAACCAACTTCAGTGCCTCCAACTGTCATACATAATACACGGAAAAGATTCGCTCCTGAACTGTGTTCTTGTCTGGACACATCAGACTTGTGTAGCAGATGCATGACCTTCAGATGCCTTAGTCTTTCCCTAGCATATCCTAAGAACCCTGATACACGCGGATTCAGTTTTCTAGTCAGGAAGCATTGGACCAGATAAAATAGCTTGAAAATTACCATGAAGTCAGAAAATGAGCCTGGCAGGAGTCTTAAGAGTTCCAGCCCTCTGCACAAAAGGACAATCTAGGCCCCTCCTGATAGTTTGTCTTCTGCTTTATTCTTGAAGAGCTCAGTGCTGGCAATCGCATCTCCTCCCTGCGTATGTCAGAACATAGGTACTTGCTCTCAGCAGAAACTTTTTGTAGTCTCTGACCTAAATCTTTCTTGATACAATCTTATTTTATTCCCTCTTATCTGATTCACCGTGATTATAGAGACAATTTATTCCTTTCTTCTTTTCATCTTTACTTGAAGGCTATTATTTTGTCTTCTCCTTAACCTTTTCTTTTCTAGGATAAACAAGTCCAAGTCTTTTAATCTTTGCTCACAGGTCATGTTTTCTAGATCTCTCTCCGTTGGTCTTCTCTACCCTATCTCCAGCTGTTCCACACATCAAATACTGAACATCTTCACTTGCCTTGGATAGGACAGGCCTGCTAAAACATCCTGGTGTTACCCATCCTATGTGCCTAAGTCACAGTAATGGGGCAGACGGCACCGAGCAGAATGTATTTGCTTTTTGTAGGTATAGGCTGACAAGGCAATGTTTTTCCTACTGCCAGCAGAGTTGACCTAAAGAGCGATTACAGTAGCAGAAATGCTACTTACTGCCCTACAGTTTTGGTCAACTCTAAGCCATACTTTTGTATGTCTAATTTAACATTTATGGGCATTTTTATACATATATGTACTTATAAGCATGTGTATATATATCTATTATACATATGATCTCACACATATACACATATCCCAGTATATGTATGTGCATGTATACGTAGTGTTATATATAAGCACACACATATATATCCGGCAAGCAATTCTTCCTTCACTTCCCTTTGTTAAATGTGGAAGGAAGCACAATCTCATTCACAGTAAAAGAGCCTATGCAGCACAGGACAGATGCCACTAGTCAGCAGATTGGTTTTCCCTGGAGGAAATTAGTGAAATTTTACACTAAAGGGCAGGGAACTTTACTGGACCTTTCGATGATCTCCTTCTGTAATGTCACAGAATCTTGTTAGCACAAAGACGATAAAGCAGGCTTGTTTAAATAACCCATTACTGTTCATCTCTTATTCAGACCACATCACCAAATAAATGACTGCTGTGTCTGTTTTTTGATCAATCCTTCTTTGTTTCAGGCTGCGACAGAGGTTTTCCGGATTAACTCCCAAGTAAATTAACTAGTTCCTGCTGAATGGACCACACTGAATAGGGCACCCACCCAGAAAAATTACTTACCTGACAGGGACTGAGAATCTGTTTCTTGTTTAGCAGTACTAAAACCAAGATGCAGACAGGTAAATGTTAGTATTGAAATATATATGAAGTGATTGGAAATTGTGCATGCATAAACTGTTCTTCACTGACATACGAAGGTGGTGAATGAGTAGGTCTTGAGTGTCAAACAGTTTGTCTCAAATTTATCTCAATATTTCTTTCATGTGAATCAAGTCAAAAAGTGATTAGCTGAGCTGGGCTGAGCCCACTTAAAAAGACTGGTGTTGCTGAAGGGGACAGACGTCCTCCTTCTTCCTCCTCTTCCTTCTCCTCTCTATTCTTACCTTCCTCTGACCTCCCAGGGAGCTGATTCAACTCACTAAATCAGCGGAAAACTAAGGGAAAAAACAGAGTAGGGTTTTGCTGGCTTAGTGAGCTGGACTGGGATCATCCAGCTAGACTTGCTCCTCTTAGTCATGCACTCATGGGCCAGGGACTTCTACAGCTTTTGTGCATCACGTTATTACACGCCAGGAGCTGACCAAGGCCCGTGGACACCACCATAAAACATGTGAAGATTAATCAGCTGCTCCATTCGCTTATCCATTTGGTAATCTTCCCCTGGAAAGTGCAGCTGAATTTACCTTGGTGTCAACAGAAAAGGATGGGTTTTGGGGAGAGACACTCAGAGCAGAAGTCCAATTTTGCCTTCCTCAATCAGCTTTTGGAGAAACCTATGTCCCAGGAAGGACCAGGGAATACTAGGCTAAATACTCCCTCACAGCACTAGATGAAGGCTAGTTATGAGCACTCCTCCTGCCACCCCAGTGATATTATCAAAGACTGGGGGAAGATGATTGGACCCCAAATCCTGAAATACAGATATTTTATCTACAATAGCTTGCAAAAAAAAAAAAATCCCCCAAGAGAAGATGCATTTTTTTAATTGAATTTCCCATTAGGAGAAGTGCTTATTCATTGAAGTGATAATATGAAAGTGCATCTCTTCAATGGTGATAAATGAATAGCAGCTCTAGAATATATACTTTCTTATCAATTTTCAGGCCTGCTTCACTAATGCTAAATGGAAAATTTGTCTTAAAACTATGATATGGATTAAACCCTTTTGTAAACTTTAATAAACAGTGTCAGTAATATTTATTGTATGTTTCTAATTATTGAAAAAAAGTTAAAAATTAAAGATAAAAGAAAAAACATATGTATTTGCAGAAATAGCAATTGAAACTCAGAGATAATAACCTGGAATATTATTCACTTATGGGGGCAAGCAAATCTTTACTGCTATGTTTAGACAGGCAAGGCTAAAATGCTAATTTTTCACTGAAGGCAGAAAAGCATCTGGAAATTAACTTGCCTGTTTAAGTTATGTGGATTTCTCAGGCCTAAATGTGATATCCTCCTTGGATAAGTGAGGACCATATCTCTTGAAGTCAATGGAATTATTCTATTAGAAAAGAAAAACTAGACAAAAAAGTCTGAAAAACTGACCTAACCATCTCCTGCTACGGAAGCTTGGCATTGTAACAGAAAGCTTGGAAGTATTTGTGTGTGTGTGTCTGTTATCATTTTTGTGTTATTCTGGAGGATCCATTTCTTTCTTTGGTTGGAATATTTGTATCAAAACAATTGAAACTCACATTTCAGAGCAGCAGAATCTGTTTAGGTTCATTGCATATAGAGGACTCCTCCAAAGACTGAAGTGTGGCATTTCCGTATTCAGATTCAACCTGTGACTCCACTATGCTCAATGGTAATGCTGCCACCAATTTTAATAGAGCCATGCATCACCTGAAAATTTGGGTGGAAGCCAAAACCTACAAAAATCCACCTTTCTGGGCTTTTCTGTATGAATAAGTCTCACTCCAGTGTATGGGACCATACCTCTCCCAAAACATGGTTAAAATCACCACTGTTCCCTGTAATATGAACATTACGTTAGTGTGTTAATTTACTCTATCTTTTAGTGGGTCTTCAGTCCATGGTGCAAAAATGGTAGTCCCTTTAAAGTTCAGCTGTACTTTACTCCACCTTGTTTTACTGTGGTTTTTTTCCCTTTAAGAGGACCAAGGCAACAGCAAAAGAGAAAGATGATTCAGCAGGCTACTGCTGATATCAGCAGAATCGTGGTTCAAAAACGTGAGGCTGGGCAGCAAAACTATTCCTCTTCTTGCATTCCAAAGAGCAAGTTGATTTTCCTCTTCTCCTCGGTGTATAATCCAACAGCAATGAGCAGAACTGATATTCCGAACAGCCAGACCAATATGGATGATACAGAGACTTCCTGACCCTTCAGTACAGCCGAGCCACAGCTGTACTGAATCTTGGCTGAAGTTCTGGCAGAGTCAGATCAGTTCTTTCATTGCACATTTATTTTCCATGTTCCTTGAATTTCTGGATTCAAAACACCATAATATCGAGTAAAAGGCATATTTTTTCCCCACTCTTTTGATTTTCCAAGATGGAAATGGAAGTAGAAAAGCTAAAAACTTTGCAAACTTGTAAAAAGTGTCTCAGGACATGCCAGATTTCCTCCATTTCTAATGATGCACTTTTAGAAAAGGAAAGTTTTCAAGTCTTGAGTTTACCCAGGAGCTGATGTTGTCCTGTTAACATAACATCCTTTTCATGAGGTGCCACCCTGGGCAAAGACAGTCCCTCAAGCACTGGCATCACAGAACCATTGTTGTTTCACCTCTGTGAAATTCTGGGACCCCAGGTCGATCCGGAATGAGCAGAATGTACTCTTAGTACTTTCTAAACTGTTAAAAACAAACTTAGGTTTATATGCCTGTGAAGTTCATAGTATCAGTTTTGCCACTGGCAGAATACGTTCTGTGTCCACATAGTTTCTCTTGCAGCCTTGCTTTCTGCAAAATAGCTCTGCACAAGTAAAATGAAAATGCTTCCTACAGGTTTTAAAACTGGTATTGTGAAAAAGCATTTTGTATTGTATTGAGATCTCAGGCCAGGAACTAGTAATGGCTTTTTTTAGTGGTGTGCCATGGGAACGCTCAGCTAACAGACGTATGTCCTCAGGACCTGCTGACATGTCTGGAAAGAAGGGGCAGTGTGGCTCTTCTTCTACAGAGTCAGTGATATATCACAGCCCTGCATAAAGTTAGCATCAACATACACAGTACTGTCAGTTTTTGTGCTGATGTGAAACTTCTTTTCTAGGGATTGGCACTCGGTGCCACTACATTCATGCCTAAGGCAAATGGCAAAATCTTTTCTCCTACAGCAAGCAAGCGCTTACCTAGGTATTGGATTCTTCCTTTCTTTGACGTAAACCAGCTTGAAAACATCAAATTTAAAGAAGAATAAGAAACAAAACACTTCTTGAAAACATTTTCACAAATTGCACTGCAGAGCATAAAAATGCCTTTACAAAAATGTACACAAAGTACATCGTTCAGGGAAACTATTATTATTCCTAACAGTTACTGCTCACTCTGGGGCATCTGTCCTTTAGTTTATACCTGCATCTGTCTTAGAGATATGATCTGAACAATTACTGTTCACTTCTACATGCTGTGGATAAAATCCTATTCTCTCTGAAATCAATGGCAAAACACCCTTCAGTGCAGCCAAAATTTTTTCTGTAATTATAACTACAGTTTATTCCCTGTCTCTAGTGTAAGTTTCTTTCTGCATGACGCTGGCATACTCCTTCCATCTGGCTCCTAACATATAAAGTTTCCTACTTGTTTTTACAAATGTATAGCCAATGGTTTCCAGAACTTCATTCCTAGATCACCGATTTGCACACGATTTGTCAAAACTTAGCTAAAATATTCAATGTCCCCAGTGGTCTGAGGATGATAAATGGGATGTCTGTTCCTCATATTTCTTTCCTCAGGAAGCTCTAGAAACTCCATTTATGTGAACTGAAATCCACTATCAGAGACTAACCAAGAGAAACTTGTCTGGTAAGTGATACTTCTGTGCATTTGCTGATGTAGTCAATTAAAGTAATAACCTAATATCCGTGTGCTGGCACCATTTCAAAATACTTCCCTAGTCTTTTCCCATGTATGACTAAGGAATCTGGATGCAACACTGACATGAACGTTACAGATGTTTTTTCTACATATCTGGCAGAGATGCATTTAATCATTGCTGATTAAAAGTATAAGCCAACCAATTATTATCTCTAACTGCACCCCAAACATAACAGGATGTGTTTTTGACATATCCCTGCTACATGTCATGCAGACACTGAGTGGCCTTAGATTTTTGCTCAGCAGGAACAACTATAAATGCAGACAGCACAGACTCCTTCGGCTGCTGCCCTGTGCCCGCTTATGAGCAGTATAGCTTGCTGTTAAAAGAATGACACTTGAATGATACTATAGCAGTGAATAACATTTGCTTTATCTCCATTACAGCCCTGCTGTAAGGATGTTTTAAAGAAAAAAAAAATCATTCTTACGATGTGATTTATTGGATTCAGACTGGAATTTGTGCCACCAGCTCTCTAGCTTCATTCCTTCATGCTTCATCTGCCCAATTATCAAATCCCCTGTTGTACAAAGACACAATTCAGCTGTTCTGAGGGCTTAACTGTGCCCTCAGATACAGGGATGTGCAGTGCTCTGCATCTTGTAACATCAAAATGTACAGCAGCCAGTTTTCACTGGGTACACAGAGATGCATCCACATCTGAGTACTGAAGTAAACAAGTAAACACCATCCAAAAGATCATTTAAGGAGACAAACATGAATTCAGATGCAACGAACTGCTGACCTCATCAAACCAGGAACATATACCAAAACAACACTGAAACATGAATGCTGGGAAAACAGATGCTCTGATTTACTTGCACTTCCTCCAAGGGCAGATAGTCTGGATGGGCAAGTGCACTGTAAACTAGACTTTTATCCAACTTGCCCAATATCTGACATTGTCTCTCATTTGGGGTAACCAGCTATTCCCTTTCCTCTGAAAGATATATGTCACAGCCTTACTTCACATCAACTATCTTCCCGTCAGTTCATCTCCCTGATTATCAGTCACTTCTGAGACAATCTCTGTGATCTAAGTTGTTTTATGTGTGCTTGCAGCTTTTATATCACACGTTACAAATAAGGATTCTTTTCTGTGCTGGAATGACCAACACGCTGACGCTGAGAAAATGTTTTAAAGAGAAATACTACAGAAAAAGAGGATGCAGGTGGAGCTCCATTCCAGAATGATGCACTAACACCTGCTTGTGATCAGTACTGAGCCATGGGTTTGCTCACTCTTTCCAGAGGTTTACAGTGTACTGCACCTTTTTCTATGCAAAATAATAGAGGTATCATTATAATTCACATCACTCTCAGAAATGTGCCTGAGGCCAGTCAAAGGATATTTTCTGGTCCTCAGAAAGGAAGGAACGGTATCAGTCCTACTTTCTGCCATCACAGAGCCCCAAACACCATAACCGGCGCCAGCTGGCACCCATGGAAGTAGCATGGATCACTTGATGGCCAAGGGCTGTGACAGCTGAGAAGGAGTGATCATCTGTCCCCATTGGTACCTTCTCCAAGAGACCCATGCAGATGAGGAAGGGAAGAATTCACTGCCCTGGCGTTGCCTCTGTAGGCAGGCACGTGGTTTCCAAAGAACGGCCCATTTCATGGTGCCGAGGACGGTTTCCACCCCACCTCCTTTAGGCACCTGCAATTCCAAGAAACCAGAGACATGTCCTTTCCTCCAGCTTGTCAGTGAAAAGAGACAGGAACCTCCAGGGAGCCACTCAGAGCACTTACATTATGGTACAATTCTGTAATAGCCTGTAATAGGCAACGTCTTTTCTCCCTGCCATGCGCATATATTTCCCCTAAAGGAACTAACCATGGAGAAAAAGCTTATGAATGGTAAAGGTGGGAACATTTTGCTATTAACAAGTAAAGAGAGGATTTCATTCCTCGTTCAGCACTTTGAACTACTTCACCCTACAAAAAGTTATAATAAGGAAAAGTTAAGAAATGGAGACAAACAGATTCAAAGGCTTCCTCTCCCTGATGAAACTTTTAAGACTTCTGTAGCATGTTTAGCTGGGGAGTACACAAGCTGATGAATTCTTTAAAAGCAGCCTTCATTTTTACTGAAAGGCTGAGCTGTCAGAATTCATTACATAGGTGACATCAAAATGCAGGCCTCTGCAGGAATAAATACCTATGCAGCCAAGGTGCTGCTTTGCTATGATTACTACTCAAAAATATGCCAGATATGAGTTTGTGGAAAAGCTCCCATTAAAATAATAAATGAAAAATAATGGACATGTGGCACTGAAGCCTTCTTAAAAGATTGCATGAAAGACTTTATCATTTCAGAAGCACTGAGTTTTCCTTTGGAGCATAGCGAGAGGTTGCTACGTTCCTGAGAAAATAAATAAAATGGAGACGTTCATTTTTCATTCTCAGTAAAATATTGATGAAGCACCTTTGTCAAAATCTGTTTGGCAAACTCCATGGTGTATCTTGAATTACTGCATTTTATGTTTCTGGACACAAGAACATCATCTTTCAAGATGCGCCAAAATAATAGTTGTAGTGAAACAAGAATATTGAATTTTGGTTTATTACAATCCACTAGGTAATAAAACTGTCAGTGTTACATTTGGACAATTTTACTGAATGGAATAAAAACTCGTCAGTGTTTTTCACACTGTTTTTTAGATGCTCACTGACCATTTTCTGGTTTTACCACAGTTTTTGGTTTCATTGTCATAAAAATCATTGCCTTGAGAGACCTGCAGACTTATAAATTTTAACATGTATTTTCTGTTTGTATTAATAGGACTGACTGGTAGGTCAGTGCCCCAGACAAAGACTAATGAATCTTTAAAAAAAAGACTTGGGTCACTTCAGAGTGGTGCAAGTATACTAATGATTGAATTGTATCTGCATTTGATGAACACAAGGTGGGTAAGTAGGGCAGAGAGGCGATTCCCCTCGAGGAAGGGGAAAAAGCAGAACTAGAAAAAAAAATCATTTAGGACTCCTGAGATACGCAGATACAAGGGAACTCCATCCATATCCCCATGCAGCACTGCCACCACATATGTACACATAAATATACGTATACGTGTACGGCTATTTGAAAAGATCGTTGCCCTCATTGCATTTCACTGGTAAAAAGAAGACAAAGAGCTTCCCACCTTCAGACCAGCCTTTACAAGCCCCTGGGCTGCAGCCAGCTTAGAGCTTAGGAAAATTTACAGCTGGCCGAAAGGTTTAGTGAGCCGTGTGCCTGTCGGTCTCAGTCATTTCTGCATTTGTTCTCTCTTTCACTCAAGGCTCAGACATAGGGAGTCCCAGGGACTTGTGCACCAAAGCCCTTTGTGCAAGTCTCACCTCAGAACTGCTCACAGGTTGCTGTCAGCAGCAGGCTGTCAACCGGCGGAGTCAAATGGTCTGATTTGGGTCCCTGGCTGGGAGGCAAAAGCACTGTGAATAGAAGAATAGGAACATGTTCCTTCGCAATTAGGTGTTTGTATGAAGAATAACCTCGTTTGTGAGAATGATCGTGAATAGCGAATAAAAGGAGGTATGAACAAGATCACACTGAACAGCTGCTCAGAACTGGAACAAATGTTGGTGAATACTCATTTGCAGTATTCTTCTAGCTCTGGGTTTTCTTTTCTCCTCTCAAATATGGTCTCTACTTGAGTGGCTTAGCAAAATAAAGACAGATGGCAAAGGATTATCTCTAACACTTCATTAATTGCAGTGCAGCCATTACAGTATTTCTAAAGCGCTCACTAGAGCTTTGCCTGATGATTTCCTTTTAACAGAGTCGCATGCCACTTAGTGAGTAGGGACCTAATAAGAAATTGTGACTTATTAATTAAGAATGCCTATGTTAGTCATAACAGCATATAAATACATTAGTAAATTTCATGGCTGAATATATTGCATATTTAGGAGAACTTTTCCAGTGTAAAATAAGAAGCAACAAATTCTTGCAGTGGCATGGCTGCCTTACACTGCCTTGCAGTCATGGCACAGACAGTGAATCAAGCCAGATTTTAGATCCTAATTCACTCTGATGTCATTCAGCTTTCAAAATCAGGAGCCTAATTTCCTTTTTCAAAATTGGCTTAGGCACATACAGCCAAACTGAGATGATTCAAAGCCTAAAGATGCAGATAACACACAGTGAAATTACTGGTGCGACCAGGTACTTAGTTCTAATGACTTCAGAGGCTATCTGGAAATCTCTTGGATATATTTCCTTCTGTTTATAAAAATGTGATTCATCCAATCCTAGAATAGAAGTAATAGCAGGTGACTTAAGTAACCCACTAACCTCATACCTGAGGATAAGTGACAGCACATGTCTCATTTCTTTTATTCTCTTTCAGATAAGCAGTAGGTTGAAATATACGTGAAGAAAACATCTGTTGAACAATTTTGAATAATCTTGTTTAAAAAAAAGCAGAGATAATGCACAGAAAGGGAAAGGACTATAATCAGAAAGGATCTCCCGATTCTGATAGAGAGCAGCTTTAAGAAGTAACTGATAGGCACTTACTTAAAACATTGTCACATTTCCCTTTATTTTCTTAAAAATCATGAGGAGTTCACGTACCTTGTGACTGCACATCAGACAGGAATTTTGCAACTCCAACATTCACAATCCAATAGAGTTATCAAAGTTCACAGACTTTCATCCAGTGAAAAGCTGGCTGTCTCCAGCAGCTGCACAGCCAGTACAGCTTGCAGGTCCAGAGAGGATATCTGTAGCAGTCAGAAAGATAAGAACTGTGTGCCGCATGGACGTATTTAGACGGGAAGGAACTAAGGAAATGAGAGATGGAGGAAAGGTGTAAGTGAGAGGTGACATAGGATCACTAACATGAAGCGTTTCTGAGGAGGCTGCTCCCTTTGCACTCTGGGTGCACTCCGATCCCTGAGGAGATGCCGGTGGCCCAGGACAGTTAGAGACACTCGGAAGGTCCAGCAACACGTGACGCGTCCTCAGGATTCGCTCAGCCAAAACCTGCCGTGCTGTCCTGGTCTCCTTCCCCAGTAGGGGGGAAGATCTATAGGCAGTAGATCCCATGGCACAGTAATAGTCAGTGCCCCGACCCCACCGGCAGTAAATTGCCTTGCCCCATGCATATAGGACACTACCCCCAACCCTCTTCCAGAGGGAGCAGCTGGTCTTTTCCCTGTACTGGCCTAAGCAAACTTCCATCCCTTCCCTCCCTTTCCAAGGTAGAACCACTCCACCAAACTCAGCATAGGCTAAAGAGAAACTGTTCAACCTGCCAAGTGGGATCTTCAGGTTAATAGGCAGCTACAGCAGAGAGGTATTACCTCTGCATACCAGACAATAAAGTCCACCACTGGAACAGTCTGATCCTGGTGTTACAAAGAAAATGGCAAATAAAAGGGGGGCCAGGAAAAAGCAACAAAAAAAAATTGTGCTCTCAAAAGTCTGACTCAGATACTGAAATCTGAGGTGCTCAACCTTAATTTGGCTCAGCAGTAATAACCTTAGTTTGGCTAAGTGATAATACAGTCACAGTCTAATAGTGCCAACATGAGGGAAAAGATTACTGTCTGTAGCTGGATGCTTAATTTTGCAAAGAGAGAAGAACACAGAAGCAAGAAAAAAAAAGGAAAAAAAAAAAAAAAGAAAAACAGATGAAACAGGAGCAGAAGCTGAAGAAAATCAAACCAGAAATAACACATTCCTAGGAGCAAGGGTGGATAATTAGCCACTGGAATAGTTTGCCACTGTATGTGGTGAAGACATTAAACCTTCACATCAAGGTTGGATCTGTTCTCCTCTATCCAAACAGAAGTTTTGATCTTTATGCAGAAATCACTGAGATTTTTTCTGACATGTGCTGTCCTGAACATTGGATGACATGACTTTTATATTTTCTTCTGGCCTATCAGACTATTTAGGGACTACATGGTCTTCATACACCAGGTTGGTAAAAAAATGCATGCAATGCTATGTTGACTTTTTGTTCTACTTCTGTTGTTATTTATTAAGAGCATTCTCAAGAGCCTGAGTAAGTGCCAGGGTCCCCTCGGGTTCTCCCCAGCTGAGTTAGAGGATGAAATGCAGTTGTGCCTCCAAGGGGTGTTGCAATGCTCAGTGTCCCCTGCCTCCCCAAGAGGAATCTGGTGTCCTGGGTCGGACGTCGCAGCTTACCCTGCAGTGCGTGAGAAGTGCTGGCTGCCTGGGGTGGAATGCAGAACGGGCAGTGCACCGAGTGGCGAGATACCTAAACTAGCATGTAGAAAATGCTGAGAGACAGATGTTTATTTCTCCCTCTGTTTGTCCCAATTCTGAGATACAAGGGAGTAACCAATGCTACCTCTGGACTCGGAGAGCAAAACGTGCTCTTAAATTAGACAGCAAGATGTTGCTTTCAAAACTGAGCTAGGCTCACCCTGGCATTTTAAAATGAAGGAACTGACAGTTCTGCTCATCATCAGCAACCACCCATCAGAGGGCACTTGGCCAAACACAGGTCCTCCTCAGACCCTGGAACATAGTTTCAAACCTAGCCTTGTTTACAGAATAGGTAGCAATGTGAATGTGAGCACTTTCCAAACCTTGCACTGAATATATGGTGTTGAAATTCTCACTGGACCATGAAAAGGACAATTAATTGGAAAGAGATAAAGTTTGGCTTTTGATTACAGAATTGGACAGATAATTAAGCTTTTAAAGTACATGTATGGGACAAATATGTCAGCACTTCCCTTCCAGGCTATCATGATTTTTATCATGTTTTTTCTTGAATCTAGAACTTTTCACACATCAGGTGCTCTCTATCATTGTGTTCAAATCACATCTTAAACATCCTATTTCAAATGGATCTTTGTGACTTATTAACTACAATGTATTTGTATCTCTTTCATTTTAATTGTGCATATGCAATTTTTTCAAAATCTTCTCAAGGTGGGACACCGACTAACCATGTGTTTTGAAAAGATTGAGAAACAATGGTAAATAGCAATAATTATTTCTGCTAGTGTTGGGAAAAGGGTGAGGGTTAACAACATGTTCAGAACAGAGACACAGAAGTGTCTAATTTTGTAGCAACACAAGACTACTTTTCTGAGGTTAGTGGTCAGAGGTTGGTCTCATGCTGATCTTTGGACGGAAAGATTCTCTTTTGATTTATGGCTCACCAAGCACAAAAAAAGCATGTGCACAGTAATTGTCCATAGAAATTCAAGGGAGCTCTGAAAAATAATTTTGGGGAGTTTTAGGGTGCAAAGTTATGAGCAACTATATTAGAGACTCTGTCCCATTCTTTTATCTTTAATTTTCAACCAATATAGGAGTGTAGGAATTGTTATACTAGAAATGCAGTCCAGTACTCTCAACTACTACCCAGCAGATGTTTCAATGTAAGATTTAAGAACTTCTCAATAGAGTGCAGGTGATGTAGTTGTCCCTCATTATATCTCCTCCTGATCCAGTAAAGATTAGCCTATGCATGAGACTTTGTAGCTATTTCACAAAACTGTTGTCATTCTTTATAGAAACTTTAAAATCTTTTTTAAATTCCTGATTTCATTATCTTTCTGTTGTAGTGAGCACCACTTTGCAGGTCAGTTGTTTCATCGCTCTTTTCTGAACTTGTTCTTTTCCTCTCCACAGTACTGTTCATTGTATTTTAGATGGGGCTGCACACTTGATTACAGCATTATAACTTCTGCGGGGTTTATCACTCCATTCTTATCTCTGTGGCATATCCTATCTTTCATTGACTGCATTCAGCAGAGCCCTAATGGCGCTATGGTGAGAACCCGGCCTCTTTGTTGGGCTGATAAGGTTAATTGAGAACTCTCTAATGTCTGGGTAGTTTGTACTTTTCGCTTCAACAGGCATGATTTTACATTGCTTAACACTGAAATTCACTTGCCATCATTCATCTGTATAACTGAGGTCTGAATTCCTCCTCAGCCCTCTGGTTCTTCTAAGTCACCTTGACTCATCTTTTCCCCAGTGATCGCTCCTCCTTCCAAGTCACATATACGTATATATAATAAACACTATATAGCTAAACAAGCTGATGTATCATACCCTAATCTTAACCACTCTCTTTGTCACTGCTTCTCCACCTGCTCTTCTTGAAAACAAGCCACAGGAGGCTACAGAAGACTACAGCCAGCTTTGTTGGGGACCATGCCAACTCACCAGCACTTCACAGCCACCTCAAAGCAAGGCAGCCTGAAGGGAGCCAACAATGAGCAACACAGTCTGCAAGCAAGGTAAGGTGCTTCCTATTATCAAAATGTGCTATTTCACAGTATCATTATGTCCTCAGTTTACGCCATAGGTATTAACAAACTAGCAAAACAAATCCATGCACTCCTACAGATCCCTTCAGATGCTTTAGAGGGTTTGAATGTGGGATTGAGGCTGATAATATTATATGTTGTCCACATCTGTCTGATTTGATAAAATGCCAGGAAGCAGTGTAATAGAAACTTTATTTAAATCTCTGCTATGACTGTATTTCAGTCTTTATCAGGCATTTCATAACAATAAAAAATGCATCATCATTTTTCTCACAGCACTGAAACTTTACCAGTATCTGGTAAGGCCTGGGGTTTCTGTTCAAGTATAAAACAGCTCATATTTCCCTTTTACCTAATGCTGACCTTAAACTACATCCTGCACTATTGAACAGTAGGAGTGTTTCCTATAAGACTTGGCGAACCTACATGAACTGGGCAAATCTACCTTTAATCTTTCACATGGAATAAAGCTCCTGAGAATCATAGCAGATGATAGTTTTACATGGAAATCTACTTGCCTGAGGAACAGCTGTCATTTTCCAGAACAAGCAGGCATTCAGAAATATACCAGCTATGAATCTGATCAAGTTTGCCCAAGCTAAAGATATGTCTTTACAGAAAAGTCATTAATAAAACTATTGCTGTGCTACTGCTATGAAAGATGGGGGGGGAGGAAATGTAACAAAAAAATACACTGATAGATTTCACCAAACAGACAAACGCTCATTAAACATTTTCAGGGTACATCAAATTTCAGTTAATTCCCTGTTACTTTTAAGCTTTTTCCATACAAGGGCACTTTCTGCTTTGATCTCATCCTTTTTCCAGATGCATGAATACCAGAGGAGTGCTATGCACAAGAGCTGCAAGTTCACTGGAAGAAGGGAAATTAGGTCTCCCAGGAGTTTCGATCCAATTTTTCACATTAGAGTTGTGATAAACTCCAGACACATTTAAAAAATATTGGCACTGCATTAATTCCAATGACTAGACTGTTTGGGTTTGTAATGGTCTGTGCTGGAGATGCAGAAGCTGTTGCTATTCTGAGTAGTGTTTTGTACTGAGCTTTAGAAAAGTGATTTAGCAAGTGATTGACACACACTGAGCTTACTCCTGCTTTCTTTGGAAATAGCAGCCTTAATTTTCAACTGAATAACAACAGTTCAGTTTAGGCACCTTAGAACAGTGAGTTGAGGAGGCTGGCATGGTCCCTGCTGTAAGGAGTGAATTTGGGGCAGCCAACATCGATTCTCACTCCTGCCTTCTCCTGCCTTTGCAGTCTGACACCTGGGTCCTTTCAGCATGCATGGATAGCTATGCAGCGACTGAGCTGTGAAATACTTAATTGGTGTAATACTGTCTGGCAATACTAGCAAAGGGTATGAACCTACCGGGGACATCTGAACACAGAATCTTTTCAAAATACCAAATGACCCATACTAACAGATTGAATTTATTACAATATTTTATTAAGACAAAAGAATGAGAATAGTCTTCCTGTTCTGGGAAACTGCTGAGTTTTTAAAAATTGATTTTCACTCCCAAACCAGGTCAAACAGTCAATACGGAAAATTTCCTCAACTTGGTAACCATTAATAGTAAGAAAGAATGGAAATTATTGAAACATTTCAGCACAAAAGTGTTTCATTTTTATTTGAACATTTCATAATTCCTTTTTCTTTCCTACAATTTAAATCAATTTGCCTAAATAACAGCCATCACAGTATGAACAGTCTGAGTTTTTTGGTTGAAAACAGAATTCATTTTGATGAATTCAGAACATTTCTACAAAAGCAAATCCTAAATAAGGAATTCCTTAAAATCAGTTCTTTTTCACAAATACACTTGAGTCTTCAGAGTAGAAGCTTTTTATAAAAAAGAAATCTTGTCTTTGTCTTTGCTCTTTGAGTAAGAGTGAAACTCAGTTTCTCACATCTTTCTTTTGCAAATATCAGAGCTCCAATTTTTATAACAACACGATTAAATCTGTTATTTTTCATTTGCATAAATATTTTAACAACGGCTATAGAATTCAGTGTCAATGTTTTTATCTCAGTATAGGAACAACTCATCCTTGGGAATCTCTTTTCCTCATTTTTATAAGCTTATATAGATATGCTTAAACCAGACACAGCAGGAAATGTGCCACCAATGCGTTTCACGACCATAGCAGTTTTACTACTATTGCATTTGATTAGGCTGCTTTATTCATGCCAGTTATCTTCTTCAAGGTCAAAAAAATGAGTCCTGCAACAGCTGTTTTCAGTGTAATTTTCCTGTATACTAACCTGTACCATCTCATTAACACTAGGTCAAATGAAGTGATTAACCGTTCATAAACAAAATGGTGATGTCCTATAACCACAGAAAAACAAAGAAGTTGCTACCTCCTGTAAATGTAGAGAGATGTTTTTCAATAAAGTGAAGGGAAAAATGGCACTGTTCCCAGTTTTTCAAGGCTCTACGTATAAGGATTCATTTATCACCTTAGTGACAGAAGTTCTGGAACTCCTGTCATTAATGCTGAAGCAAAACACATTTGAATGTCATGTCAATAAATTATTTGCCAACTAGAGGGTTGAAGTGTTTTACAGTTGTTAATCTGGCTGGTCTGGGAATAGAATTTACACACCATTTTCATTCATTACTAGGAACAAAATAAATCCAGATTATTGCAAACATAGAATAAAAGAGGGACCCTTAGGTTCAAAGATTATTAAAAATGCAGAATATATAAAAAATAACATTGCTAATATGAGAAATATAATATATTTTGATAAGAAGTGATGTACTTGCTTTTCTTATTCTGATAAACCACATAAGAAGTGTGCAATCCCCAACTGTTTGCCAATTACTTAACAGAAAACTGAATACTCTTTTTTTTTTTTTTTTCCAAATTGATTGTACTGTGTTTTGTCAAGAACCAGGCAAAACAAATGGGCACTGAAGCACAATCTGAAAATGAGATAATCAAAGCTATTCTGGGCAAAGGACAGGGAAGTATTGCAGACTTGTAAGCCTGTGAGGTCAACATCTGTCAGCAGTTCACTCTGTCCTATGAAATGGAGGTCAAACATCAGCACCTTGTCTGTCTGTAACTGTGTCAGTGAATCAAGAAGGGCATATGTGATGGGATCTCTCAGGCAACCACAACCTGGCTGTTCAGCCATTGCTGTATTAGTTTATGTTCCATTTATGTCTTTCAGTGGATATAATGCAACTTTCTATAGTGGAATGCACCCTCAGAGCAATAATGTAGAAGCCAAAATAGCTTCTTCAACAAACATTTTTGTAACATTTACATTCTAATTAAAATTAACAATCATCCAAATGTTCAGAACATGAGAGATGCAAAATCCTTTCCCACCACCACCTTAACTAAACCCATCTTTTGTATTTTTGGAGTCAGGAAAAGTTTGGTCAAGAGTTGTTCACACAGAAGTTTTCAGTTTTGAAATTTATCATGTTTTTCATGGGATAAATAAGCCAATAGGCCAGAATGGAGGCATGGTGGACAGAGAAAAAGAAAAAAAATGTGTTATGTGCCATTCACAAATATCTTGAACAATCCCACTTTTTTTTGACTTAGCACCAAGAATTAAGAGGTTAGTCAAAGCATAAATGTGCACATACCATCCAGTGGAGAAAGAGAGAGGAGGCCACTATACCATAGGGGCCCCATAAATACTGGTATTTGTAACCCAGGTATTGGGGAGGCTCTGTGCTTTTGTGTCAGCCCTCTTCTAAGGCAAAACACCAAGGTAGGATGTTTTGTATTAACGTATGATACAGTAAATGTACAAAATACCATGGAGCTGTAGGATAATATAGATGAGTCTGATATATGCCAGCTTTATAAAGAAAAGGTTTGGGGAAAAAAATGGGTTCCCCAAAGTTAGCATATTAAACTCAATGATATAGCTCAATTGGTTGCAGAAGACTAAAACTTTGGACCTCATAAATGGTTTCTGAACATTTGTGAGTAGTCTTGATGTTGTACAGAGGAATAGATCAGACTAGAAAAATATTGGACGACCAACCAAGGCTTTATGAGCTATGCCACTTCCATCCAAGGCCTTCAGAGAAGGCAAGTGTCCACCCAGCCAAAGCAACACGACATTCAGGGGCTGAATAGGATTTCATGAATGGGCAAGGACTGCTCATCCCCAGGGAAGAGATGAGCTGCTGGAAGACACAAAATTACTCCTAGAACATCCAGAGCTGCTGAAGAGCATGGAGAGCTACCAGCTCTTTTGGATTGTGCTCTTTGCTCTTCATGCACATGTGTACAGCTTTGCTGGCCGTGGCAGGGAACAGCCTTGACACCCCACCTGTCAGTCATCCCAGAAGTATTGAAAGGAGACGTTTCTCCCCTTGGAGTTGACAGCTTCTTGGGCTTAGTTTCTCCTGCCTGTTTAAGTATAGGACACAGTTTCAACACAGTTAAGTTCATGAGATGTAGGGAAATTATCAGTGCAGAAGGTATTCTAAAAATAAGGCCTTGTTAATTACTAATTCATGAGATCTTCAGAGCGGGGAGTATGTCAGAATGGCTTACTGAAGAGAGAACATCTTATAAATAAACATTATGTTATACATATTAATCACTTTATTGGTATATTATTTTTATTAAGAGAGCATATGAGAGAACAATGACTCTTGAGGGGACAATTAAACGGGAGGTAAGATGTTACCAGATTTAACAAACTATGTTTAACATACCTTTGATAGCAAAACATGCTTAAAAAATGCAGTGAGTAGTTCTGCTGATTTCTTAGTACTTCTTCTGCCATGGAGATCACTGAAAATTTCCTGTTGTGTTGCCCAGAGATTAGACTGTACATAATAGTCCTAACTGAAACTTCAGTTACACACTCGCAACATGAAAGGTTATGGTAGAGTTTCACAAATATAGCAGGGAGCCGGTCTGTTCATCAGCAGTAACAAAATTTAACTTCCAGCACCCAGAAGATTTTGAGAAGCCTAATTCAGGAGAATTAAAGATTTTTTTTTCCCTGAGTGTACTCAGTGAGTACCTTCTTGAATAGATAGGCATAAGGTGCAGTTCATTAATCTGCCTGAAATTATAGGCAGTTTCACTTTGAGTTACATCTTATAGTAATGAAAATTCTGAGGAAAACTGTCATATTTTAAATTTTTACTGCAATTGGTATCCAAGGGGATGTTAATGATTTGAAAAGTGTAAATGTTCATTTCAAGAGAGCAATTAAGTTTTTGGTTGAATATTAATGCCTGCTTGGCTTATGAGAGAAATTTCGCTTCCAGTTCACCCAGTTTAAATGCTGGTGTAAGAGCCCCTGGCAGAATTTTCACATTCAGACCAAGGTCTAGATCTGTGGGTTTGGTAGTAGGCCAAAATAGCCCCCATAAGATAAATTCATTTTAATTTGGGGGAACATAGTAGCATCACCAATGGTTAGGCTCCATCCATAAATATAAAATTTAATATAGGATGTATTTGATCATTAGAAGGTACAATCTTTAGCTTTCCTGTTTCAAGAACACAAACCAGCTTCATCATCTCTTTGAACTTCTTAATGTATTTGTTCTCCTTTAGCTTTGCCTAGGTACGCAAGTGCCCAGTCAGTCATTTCACGATGCTGGGGTTGGAAGGGAACTGTTAATGAAGCAATTAGGTCTGGGGAGTGAAGACTTGTTGAGAAGACATTGAGGAGGTATAGAAGGTCTGGGTGTATATCCACAGAAGTCCAAGAGACAGATGGGCGATGCACAGGAAAGCTGTGGAAGTGGAGCCAGCTCCTGCCGTTGGCCTCTGGCTCGCCTGAAGGCTCTCCCGCACGTGGCAAGGAGATTGAAGGCAGGACGGATGCAATGGCAGGCAGCCCTGGGGAGGCATGAAGCATTTTAGAAGGACCTAGATTTAGCTAAAAGCTTTTTGAAAGACACTTAGTACAATGCTTCTCACCCAGCTATAATGGCCTTTCTCAGGTAGATGTTCACCACTGAGGTTTTCATTTTAGACTTTCTGTCAAAAAGAGAGAGAAATAGGCAATCTTAGGCAGCAGTTCATATGACCTATTTTAATGTATTGCTGAGGAGGCGGTGAATTGCCCAGAAGTGGATATTTCTGGTCAGATGAATTTGTCAAATGATCAAATGAAACCCACCTTTACTCTCAGCTTTGGGAAGAAGAGATTTCTGAAGAGGAGCCCAGCGTGGAAGGAGTGTGGATGGCTGTGGGTTGATTATATTTGTTTTAGTTGCTCTGACCATTATTTAAGCCTGTGCAGAGTAGTGCACGAATATTATGTTTAATGATGACAGAAAGTGTCAGATTCCCCATGTGTGCTGCACAGATGGTCCACAGTAACCCCGATTGTGTATTTACTGTGCGCAGAGAGGCCACTTGTACCACACATATGCAGGAGATTTGAAGCCTTCCAGAAACGTCAGCCGCATCGCACACATGGTGAAAAGTTGATCCTCACATAGCAGGAAACCTGTGATGAAGAAACTATTCCAGCTTGGTTCTTTGTTATCCGTAAATCCCAGGCAAATGTACACATTCCTCACATGCCACCATTCAGCTCTTCCAAAGAGCCAGCAGGACGTATGTGGGGAAATCCAGATACTAGATAGCCCTACCATTACTGTCATTAGGAGAGCAATCCTTCAAAGGGATCAGTGAGCTAAACTACCATGACGGCAGACATTTGGTGTAGCAGAGCTGTGGATGGCTGTGTCATTGCAGGAAAAATACTTTAAGGGTTGATTTAATCCAGGCTCCTAACAAAGAACAAGCTGGAAAGTCGTATAAGAATCCTATACAAGACTGAAATTTCACCTCGTATTTGTCCCAAAAGAAAAAAGTCTGCCATTATCATTGAATTTAAATATCTTTTCTGTTAGCTAATCAATTTTTAGTGTCTCAATCTGGCTGCTTTTCCTCAGGTCAGCTAATATTTTGCGTCAGTTCCAAGAAAAAAAAATCAAAGCACTATATTTTATATACAGGGTTACTATTTTAACTTCATAGTTCAAAAGAAGGACTATTTTTTTCCAAAATGACAGTTTCTCCTCATCTTTCGACCGGTTGCCACTGATATTATACCACCAGAAGATTTTCTGTTTTCTACAGTTTTGTGCAGTTTGGGCAACGTGTACAGTGGTAAATCAGCACGAGGCTCCCAGACACTCTAGACTTGTTGTACGACTTGTATAACACGCTAAAGTATGACTGTAAGATATTAATTGGATCTCCTCTGAAATTCTACATGATGTTTTGGTCAACCGCCAGAAGACTAGAGCTTTAAAACCAGTTTATTGAATTAAAGTAATGCAAACTTGTTCATCCTAAAGCCAGTCATACACTTCAGTAAATTTTGCCCATGTGTATGACTACATTTAGAAATCAGAGGTAAAGGAATCCTCACTGACCAGCTAATGGGCTGGGACACTCTTTCTGGACCTGAAAAGCCTGAATACAATGTTTTCTCCTGGTATAAGAGCACTTCAGGAGACTGCTTTAACTACCTCACTAGAGAATACGATATGGTGTGGGAAGAAAACTGTTAAAGCTAAGTTAGGTTTTGTGCAAAGACCTTAAAGACTTATTGAAATAAGGCAAAAACCTCTTGTTGAATCAGGGAAGTGGGCTTTGGCTTGCCTGAAGAAGAGGAAACAAAAATTAAATTTCCCACTTTATTCTGTGAATTGTTCTCAGAGCTACCTCTATACTTTCTATTACATGCATTTTTTAAAGTTGCCCTGATTGAAAATGAAATGTTATAATTTTGGCATGCCTTGTTCTTCATTGTGAAAACATGGAACAAAATACATTCATTTTGGTTCAAAATGTTCTTTTTACTTATTTGATTTGAAAGTGCCAAAAATTTAAGCAAACTTAGTCAAGGAAACCAGAAAAATTAATTATCCACTCAATCCTCTAACCGGAAAAAATTAAAGAAGAAACCCTAAGAGTTATTTTGTGATGGAGCTTGACAGATTTACGCATGGGATTGTATGATATGCTTGTGACAGCAGTAGCCTTGCATGGAATGGTCAAAGTGGGTCTTCACACTCCCATGTTTCTTTAAGGTTTCTCTTTACGTTTTCTTGCTGCTGTGAATAACAGGAGGAAGCTGAAATTCAACTTGCAGTGTCCAAAGATAAGGGAAGGATTTTTATTTTCCTTTTTTTTTTGAATGAGAGCAGCTGAAAACTCTGTACTGAGGCAAGGTTGAGGAGTTGGTAGCCATGGGAACCAGGCTAATGCTGGTGTCTTTGTCTAAAGGAATCAAACCTCTCAAAACTCCCAGAAACATCTTTATAAGGGCAACAGCAGCCAAACTGACAACAGGAAGAACAGCTATTGACGCCCTGCCTGTAGAAACTGGGAATGTCAGGATTTTGGAGGACTGTGACCATGATTTAACAAGTAATCCATAATATATGCAAGAAAATTCCAGAAAAAAAAAAGAAAAAGAAAAAGAAAAAGAAAAGCTACAGAAGACACTGTGTAGCAGCTGTTGGGAACGTGGGTTTGAATGTAGGAGGGAATGACTCAGTCCTCAATTAAGTGAGATGTGCGGGCATGAGTGTCACTTGCGTGCGTATAGGATGGAACTGGGGCCCCAGCTCAGAAAATGGTGCCGGCAGCTTTTAACCCTTGCACTGGATAGCGAACTGCACAGCATTTTTTTCCCCTTGTGATAGGAACAGAGAGATCTTTGGGATCCTATGCAGCTCCTCTTCAGAAGCGTCAGCCTCCCCAGAGCCTGAATACAGTGGCACCACAGAAACTTCTGCTCACAACTAAAATTGAGACATTCCAAGCAGCACATTATCCATCACCACAGCAAGATGGAAAATGGTTTCATAACCAATTTGGGAGAAGAGCATCTCTAGGCAGATGTGATTCAGCCACGGACCCTGCTGACAGAAGGCTGATCTGAGAGCACCGTCCTGCAACACCTGCCCCTGCACAGGGCAGAAGACACACACACCAGCACGTCTCCCCACGCTTGTGAGAGTCAACACCTTTCCTTAACACTAGACCCCACCAGTGCCCAAAGCTACTCCTGACCTGGCAGCAAGCGCAGATCAGGATGTTTAAAAATGAGAACCTAAATCCAAAGTTCCCTGCTAAAAGCCTAACAGTGGTCTGATCGGCGAAGAGGCTGAACGAACCTCTGATCCCGCAGATCAAAGGGACTCTCTCGGCTGCATAGAGCTGTGCTGACTCCCGGCCAGCACGCTCAGGGTGTTGCAGAACTCAGCTTTTTGTGCTTCTCTTCGACAGTGCACCGCGTGAGAAAATCCCTTGGTTTGCTCCCAGCCCGTACGTTATGTAAAATTTAAATGCAGCGATGGGATACCTGGAGGAAAAAGATCTACATTTATACATGTGCTGTTCCATAAAACAGATTAAACCCTCAGGAGCTGCAGGCAATAGTCTAACAGGCATTCACCCAGCCAGACATCTTATGGGAACCTGTTTTTAATGCTGATCAATAGTAAAGATTCTGGGAAGTGACCCTGAGAGCTATTGTCTCAGTGTCATATATATTTTGAAACTGGGAGCTTCTGATGTTTTAATGCAGTAATTTCTGGAAAAGGATATTTGGAAGGAGTAGTGAAGATATGTAAAGGTGGCATTTGTCGGAGGCAGATATCCAAAAAGGGGGAATTTCTGGGAAGAAAAAACTGGTTAAAATCCAAGAGTCTGAGCCAAGCTTTTTAAGCTGCATTCACGGCTCCTCTGTGAGTTTGTTGAACAGTTACTGTATGATCAAATCATGAAATTTCCCTTCCCTGAGAAAGTGGTAAGTATTTCTCATCACAGCCAAATTGTGAAGCTTTATTCATTAATATTGGAAATCCTGACTTCTAAATGTTTAAAAGAGTGAAAAAGAGTTGCTTTTATCTATAAAGAAAAGTTTATCATCTCCTTTGTAAGCTTAAAATTTATTATGTGTATATAAATTCTACTCAATATTTCAAGTACTCCTCCTATGCTGCCTGATATTTTAAGGATATACCCATTTTTTTAGTACCAGATAAATATTATGCCTTTTTTCTCTCCTTTTCTATATGCATTTGGCCTTTTTGGTTTGGCTCCAGACACAAAGCAATTAGACTTTGCAGTGTTTGCACCATTACTAACGCTATAATAACTTGGAGTAGTACCTGGGAAAGAAGACCGAGCCTTTTTTTGGCAATAAATACTTTATGGCATAAGTTTTTACATTTCCATATCCATTTATCCACATCTTTCTTTATTTCTGAGGAAGTCAGTATTCATTAACAGGAATACATTTAAAAATGTGTCATTATGGTAAAGCATTCTTTATGTGATGTAAAGAAGAAATTGCAATTATTTTCATTCTCAGGTGTTAGTATAAGGAGATTTCACGGTTTTTTAACATACTCTTTTTTTTTTTTATCTGAGAGCTTCCATAAAAGTCAGCAGATTCATGTCTCATTGTAAAAAAGAAAGTTAATGTCTTAGCTAAAAATATTTTAAAAACTTAAGAATCTCCTTAAATTCAGCATCTTGCAAAATATATGTTTCTTTAAATGATTTCTTTTATGTCCTGAATGCAAAATGAATGTAATAAACCCCTAAGCTAGCTTAAAGCACAAATTCAGTAGAATAATTATTCGTGTGCTTAACTGCAAGTATATGAGGTGTGCAATTCTGCTATCTATAGTGACGTCACTCACAAGTCTGAGCAAAAGCATGTGTTTAAGTACTTTGCTGGATCAAGACCTTAAGAAAATTATTGTTGCAACAGAGAAATTAAAGTCTCACTGATGGAGCTCGACTGGAGTGAATTTAGCATAGTAATACCACGTACAGAAGTCCTTTGTGGTACCTCGTACAACAACAGACAAACCACAATGTATTTTCTTCTTGTTTGGAAATGTGAGGAATAACTTTCTTCCCCTCCTTTTTAGCTGTAAATATCAGACAGAAGTCAAAGGCATACATCTGACTGGTTTTGTGGTTTTGTTTTTTCTTAATAGTTGATTCCAATATAAAGTAATTTTTTATATTTTCAGAAGATTGAGGTGAAAAGAGAAAGCCAACAAAAAAGGAAGGAAAAATAAACTTGCTTGGAAAGGAAAGAAGATTATTGGGAAAAAGAGGGATGAAGGGAAAGCTTAGCAATATAGAGAGAGATGAGGAGAGGAGAGAGAAACTACAGAGATATTGTCAGATAAAAGCTGCAAAGGGTCTTGAAAATGAGGGTAAGGAAGCCTGAATTTTATGAGGAAGATATATGGGGACTCTGGTCAGTGAACCTGAATGTTGGGCAGTTTATTCAAAATGGCGTATATTGTATAGGTTAAAGAAAGGCCAGTTAAGGAGAGTAATAGGAAGTGGTTAATGCCAGTTATGAGATGATCACTGTTGGATTTTTTTTTCCTATACCTACCAAAAAAGGTTGTTATTTCAAATGTTCCAGAATAAGCAAAAAGATTTAATGAAACTCCCAATGTGAGGAGGAGAATAAAGTGAAAAAGATCAAAGCTAATACTGAGCTACAGCATTGCAGAGAAAACTGGTGATAGAGCAACGGTGGAGGGAAGGCATTTTAGGAAGAAGTAAGAGAAGCACCATTTTAAAGCAGCTTGATTCTGAGAAGCAACAGGAGATCCAAGAGAAAGGGGTGGAGAAACAGATGTAGAGACAACAACTCAGAGAGAAGAAAGAGGTTTTGGATTTGAGGTTCAGAAGCACCGGGGTGAGAAAGAGACTAAGTCAGGCCACAGGCAAGGAATGGTGAGCAATACAAGGTGGGAATCTGGAGGTGCCCAGGAAGCCACTGAAGCCCTCAGAGAGGTTTCTTCTTAGAAAATTTAGTTATTGAGTGATCACAGCTGAAAGCGAAGGAAGAACATTTTTGAGGGGGGTGGGGGCAGGGATTGCTGTCAAAATCTCAGTTCTCCCTCTCTGGAATGAGGCCAGGAGGGGGGAAAAAAGGACAAAGAGAAGAAGGATTTAGGAAAAGGGGGAGCCGAGAGAAAAAAGGGCAGCAAATTACATCTGGATCAGATGTTACTCAGAATGAGTAACACAGAAGAATGAGGAAGAAAATGAGAGAACTGAAATGTGAGGCTGCTGCTATAAAATCTGAAGTGACCAGAAACACTCTCCAGGATGGACTGTTTTAAACTTTCCTCCAAAGAATTATACCTTTTGCAGGATAAGGGTCTGTTCATCTAAAATGATGGCTTTTTGTTACACGTCTCGAATGGTATTTGGTGGGTATTTAATGGGATGCGTTGCAGTTCAGCCGCAGGTATAAAGTAAATGATGCATTTCTTTGCTTGAGGCCCTCATTATGCTCCGTAAACAATCAGAATGGAGATTTATTCTCCACTCACTGATTTCCTGCTCTTGGGGAAAAGCATGAGGGGCATGTTAGAAAGAAAGCGCTAAGATACTGATTATCTGTTTCTCCAAGCCAAATTGGTTTAGGTTTCTCCAGGCATCCTAGCAACAGCTTTATTATTATGGAGTTATTTCCCCAAAAATACTTCTAAAACAAGTACCAGATTAATGTTTCAGATAAGAAGAAAGTATATTCATTAACTTCCAGAGCTGGTCTATTGAAACAGGAACTTCCAATGAAACATGCAAATTTGGTTTCATTTTGATATGCTGATTTTTCTTGTTTTTTTACATTATTTAACAGTGAGTGGTTAATGATCATCAATATACGATACACTCACTCCATAAATGAGAAAAAATAATTCCTGTTAGCAAATGTTTTTCTGCATTATTAGCATATTTCATTTATTACCTTTTGATCTAGCTGTAGATATGACTCATCATACGTACATGCATCACTTTTGTTTACTTACAAACCAGCTATACTGCATATTATGTTGGAAGTAAGCATATATATGAAGAATTTATTTAGCTCTACAATAATTGCAGTTTCTGTTGTTTACAACATTATGGAATTCAGATTTCTTATAATTTCCCAGGAGAATTATGGTATGTTATGAGAAGTGAGTTAATCTCATAAATATGTATTTTTTTGTTTCATGGTAAAATTTTCAGAAGTTGTTATGTTACTTAGACTGGTACCTTCTAATAACCATTTTTTTAATCCCCAAGTAGAAAATCCATTACGCAGCCTCATTTTCAAGAGTAGCTTAAGCACCGAGAAGTCAGTGAGACTTGGGCTTACACGGCAGTTCCTGAAAAAATATTTCTTTGAGCTTTGAAAGACAATAAAAGCTAAGTATATTTACTGCTGTTATACACATCATTACTTACAATTTCATGAAGAAAAGATACAGAAAGGAGCACTTTTCTCATTCCCTGATTTTTCTGCCATGGTACGGCTGCGATTTTTCAGGAGGGAGAGGGGGTTGTTTTGGTGCTTCTCACGCCTTAACCATAGGTATAACCTTCCCAATCGCTCCTCAGAGGAATAGAGGATGAAACCTCTTTTTATTGCCCTTTCATTATTTTGCTTCATTGTGGGCTGCCACAGCGATAAGGTCTCCCATGGGGTCGGACACTAGCTCAGTAGTGCCACTTTGCTCAACCACAGCATGAATTGCAAGGGACTGGTGCAAGCTGGTGTTGGAGGATACGCGTTTGCCGGCGTGGATGTGCACCGCTGCTGGGGGAATGCAGGAATCTCGTACAGATGTTCTTAACAGGGGAGTATCTACAATGTTTCTAGAGGACAGGACTAAAGAGGTAGGAACTGTTATATCCATATTGCAAAACCCAGGTGCTGCTTTGGGTAAAATGCAGAATGCCAAGAGTTTGGCCGGCAAAGTCTTTTTAGCGTTAGAAATCTTGCTGGTAAATGCAGAATGTGATTCCCTTGAAGGCAGAGTTGGTTTATATCTAATTAACAGTGTTCCTAGAGATTGTTTTCCTATTCTTTTCTTCAAGAAAATAAAAACTCAGGTGATGCCGCAAGGTAGCCCTGGATTCATTGTGCAGGCAAATATACTTTGTAGGCCATTTTGGTCAAGTGAGACTGTGCAGGAAAAATTAACACAAAAATAGTACTAATCTGTGTAAAAATTAAATGGGATTTCCTTTTTATTGACAACATTGTGTTTCAAGCAGTTTTGCACTTACCACCTTTTTATGATTGAACTTAATTCAGGTGGAGACAGTTTCCACCACTCTTCCTACTAGTGGTATATATAATGGCAAAGACTTAATATTAGAAATATGGATTATTTAAAGTCAGCAAACCTTCTTATACAGCCAATGGTGCAAAATACTCCAAAGTTTTTAAAAAGAAATCCTCCAAAATGTCAAGATTACCATCTGGCAAGAAGGTTGAGAGTACACAGAGGGAATCGGTGCTTTCATATAAAGTCACATGAGGCCTAGGAGGTTAGTTGTTTATAACATAAGATTTCTTACAAACAGGAGCAAGTTGTAGCATCATGTGGGACAGTGATTCAGAGACAAGTAGTTCTAACTTTGGACTAACTGCGTTTTGAACATTTGGTATAATCAGCAAAAGCATACTTCAAGTTTAACACACTCCATATTTATAATACAATAACAAGAAAAAGAAAGAATAAAATAAAATTTAAAAGTCTTAGCTTTTTTTTTTAAAAAATCTATATTAAGACTGTTTTCTTCCAGTGAATGTATTCAAAAGTTGGGACAGCCTAAAAGGTGTCATGGAACAGAAGGAAAGGTGTTAGCTACAGTGCTGAAGTCAATTGCCGATTTCAGTATTTTTATTCATCTTGACTGGTGCCACAGCTACAGGACCAATTACACACAGTCCCCTGTCGCAGGCTGCCCTGCACAGCACCCACGGCAGAGTCACGGGGGAGGGCAAGAAATCCCTCCAGGACTGGGCTCCCCTGTAGCACTGAAGCGGAAACATACTTGATGCTTGTAAATCCTTTCATTCTTGGGATGCCTGCCTCCAGTTTGACCAAAGCAACTAAAAGCCAGTGTCTCCAGAACAAAGGGAAATACAGTACGAGTTCTCTGATTCTTTAACACTCGTGTAAGTTCCCCTCTGGCCAGCTCTCTGGCTGGCTGGGAGACGCAGTTCTGCATCCAGCACATTGTTCTGGGCTGCCCGAGCACAGTGAAACACTGGAAATATATGGCTGCCATTACTTATAAGAGATAAATACATACAAATTAAAAAATATGTTGATAGTATACAATATCAAAAAAAGGGATCTTTGACCTTTCTTAAAAAGAAATCTATTTAGCCTTATAGCAACGTTACGGAAACAAAAAGATTTGGGACAATAATCTTTTTTTTCAAAAATACTCATGACTTCTAGTTTCTTCTCTGTTTTCTGATTGGCAAGAGACTGGTGATTGTAACCAAGAGCTGCATCTGGTTCACAATGAGGTCTGGACCTGTGTCATGGTTTAACCCCAACTGGCAACTAAGCCCCCCACAGCCGCTCGCTCACTCACCTCCCTGGTGTGGATGAGGGAGGCAATCGGAAGGGGAAAAGTAAGAAAACTCTTGGGTTGAGATAAAGACAGTTTAATAGTAAAGCAAAAACTGCACACACAAGCAAAGCAAAACAAGGAATTCATTCACCACTTCCCATGGGCAGGCAGGTGTTCAGCCATCTCCAGGAACGCAGGGCTCCGTCACGCCTAACGGTGACTTGGGAAGACAAACTCCATCACTCCGAATGTCCCCCCCTTCCTTCTTCTTCATCCCCCAGCTTAACACATTGAACATGACGTCATATGGTCTGGAACATGCCTTGGGTCAGCTGGGGTCAGCTGTCCCAGCTGTGTCCCCTCCCAACCCCTTGTGCCCCCCCAGCCTCCTCGCTGGTGGGGTGGGGTGAGAAGCAGAAAAGCCCTTGACGCTGTGTAAGCACTGCTCAGCAGTAATGAAAACATCCCTGTGTTATCAGCACTGTTTTCAGCACAAATCCAAAACAGAGCCCCATACTAGATATTGTGAAGAAAATTAAGCCTGTCCCAGCCAAAACCAGCACAACCTGTGCTTTGTAACTCAGACCCGTATCTCAATAGAACAGTTTTGGCTTGTTTTGCTTTAATACGGTGTCAAGGCAGCCACGTGAAGGCACAAAACATTGTAATACTGGAATGTTAATTCCTTTTTGCTCAGGAAAGGGAATTATTAAAACACCAACAAATGTTTGGGGCCTGCTTATTATCCAGTCCAACATTATATGCTTCATGCTTCTCAAAACTCCACCAGGGACTAAACGCAATACACTCGTCAGTTGTACCAACATTTCCTGCCTGGTATATTTAAATTCCTTTCAGCAAAACAAAGTATATGTTGCTACAAATCAACCCAAAATTTAATGAAAAGGCAAAGGACAAACCATGCTGTTCCTCAGATCCTTCATTTTGTGGGTACAAAACCAAGCCAACCCTTGCTGGTATGATGA
This sequence comes from Haliaeetus leucocephalus, assembly GCF_000737465.1. NCBI lineage: Eukaryota > Metazoa > Chordata > Aves > Accipitriformes > Accipitridae > Haliaeetus > Haliaeetus leucocephalus. Next base: position 3,351,651 of record NW_010973294.1, on the reverse strand, counting down.
CCCTGCACAGCAATGCGCAGTGCAATGGGAAAAGCCTGGCACCTGCAAAGCTCACACATGAAATCCCCAGAAGTTTTCAAAGCGCTAGGATTTTGGAAAGATTTGAGTCCCTTTTTGCCAAAGAACAGCTGTTTTACATGGAGACTTTTATTACCTAAGCACCAAGGTTTGCTTCTGCATTATTGAAAATACATATTACAGTACAGCAAACAAGTAATGATTTATTATGAAGTCAGGAGGATTAGTAACATAGTTTTGTCGCTTTCGTTTATGACTAAAACATATTAATAACAACTTTGTAAAACTAAGGTAGAGCATAATAAGGTATATAATAAATAAAAGTCAGAAACTTTAATAGACAAGAATATTTGTTTATCTCTCTCCTTGAAATCAGCTGTATGCAGCCTTCTTATTTTACAAGTCTCTAAAGCAACTTTCCTTAGTGGAGCACTGAACCTATTTAAAGTTCAATGCACCTCTTGAATATATGCCTAAATTTAAATCTGCAGCATTAACAACAAACAAATAATTCCCAAAAGGCTAAAAGTGTTTTGTCTGTATTTTTTAATAGATTATGAATTTTACATATGCCTGGTCAAAATTCAGGGAAATGCTTGGGTCATAATTGAAGTCTATTGCTGAAAGCATAAATTAAGTTTGAGGCATCCCTGAAAAGGGATGCTGTTCTGCACTCAGGTTATGCTTTGTATGTGTAATAAACACTGTAAAATTGGGAATTATGATTGTAAGTAAAGTTCCATGTATAATCTGTGACAATATGCCACTAAATATTGCACAGTGGTTTTGATGCACCTGTGAATTGTATTCAGGCTTTTCTAACAGGGTGCAAAATGCAAGAACCCAATCTTTCTTCAGATGCACCAACAGTTTCCATCATTTCATTCACATAAAATCTCCTTGTTTCTAGTGAAAAATGGTTGATGAGTAAAGTAGGACATATCTCAGTATATGGTAACTTTAATAAAACATCTCCCACTTGAACACCTGGGAATTACTTTAGGATTAATTCCAGGAATTCTGGAAAAGAAAGAATAAATAAACATTTAAAATGTAAATAAATGTATTTAAAGAAAAATACACTTTTAATGGCCAAGTCTTTGTTGTAAGTTATACTTTCAGTTTCTGTAATATTACTGTAATGCTGTACCGTACCTTTGTAGAGCATTCCTTTCCTCACGAAAAACTCTTTTATAGTTATTTTGCATACCCTTTCAAAGATAATTCTATAAGACACTGCCATTTCCACAAAACAACTACATCAAATCTGTTTGGTGTAAAATAAATATTTGCATTGCTTCACATAGCAATCAACTAAGCAATGTCTTACTCCTTTAGTTAATCTATTATATAATAAAGGTACTATATTAGTAGCTGTGTGTAGTGCCTTCTAGCCAAGATCTTCCTGCTGTTTACACTCTTTATCATTTTGCAGAGGCCCTGTGAAATGAGGAAATAAATATTTATTTAATTCCAGGAACAGAAACACAGAAAGCATGTGTTCAAAGGTAGCATCTCCGTTCACAGCTGTGGACACATGAGCATTTGGATGCTGTTTAGCACCTGCGGCTGCTCTGGAAGTGGAGCTGAGTGTAGTCCCTATCCCGCCGTACCCAGTCTTGGCTCCATCCCTTCCTAAAAACTTAATGTATGGCTTTTTTGCTGTAATTAAGTCCTATGAACAGCCAAGTACAGAAAGGAGGCAGTTGATGCTCTACTTCTGTAATACGATATTAAAATCCTGTATTTTTTTTCTCGTGGATAGACAATGTGTCTCTTCCATGATTTATGATATTTAAACATGCTGACTTGCACACTTTTCCTGTTATTATGTTCAGTATGTTGAAAAAGTGTGCTGACTGACGTTAAGTTTTATCTGACAACCCTTCTATGTAAAAGCGCTGTTTGAGGGTGATAATGAGCCCACCACGTGGGAGCTGATACTCTGCTTCAGCCATTGACCTATCCTGGAAGGCCCTCATTTCTCTTTCTTCTGTTTTTCTGATGTAAAATATTTCCTTTTGGAAAATATTTCAATGACCTTAAAGATTCGTTCCCTGCTAGATTATATCTGTTCCTGCTTTCAAAGAAAATAATGGGCACTGTATGAATAAAGAATACAGCAAAAGTACATACCGTCTTACAGCTTATTGCTCTCATCGCCATTTCTAGTCTACAGATAATTAACAAGGAAAAGCAAAAAGTCTGCATGAAAATACAGTCATCAGCTTCACTGGAGTCACTGAAAGAGCCCCACAAGTTCATTCAAATGTCTTCCCTTGCATAACTCATCTCTTGCCGAAATAACTGCATTTTCCTGTGGGGGTTAAACTTAATATTTGTTTTACAGCATGACTTCATCACCATCTAAATTGCTTCTACACTACACATACCCACAGTCCCACCCACTCCTGCTGTATATTTTAAGTAGCTTCACAGAATCCTTTTTAACTTGCAAACTAGAGTGTCCCACCAACAATGGGACTTCAACACGTACTTGTTTTACAAAATCACCCTTATTTCATAGGGTGCTGGAGGCATTATTGACCGTATATAGGAATTCAGATGAAGTTTACAAACACTTTCTTCACAGGTATTTTTCCTGATCTGTTACATTGTGTTTCCCTTCATCTTCAATTTTTCTCCTGCTTTTTTGCAATTTTATATTAGTTTTGATCCATTTGCATGTCTATTCTCTGCTTTAATACTCCCACTCCCTTTTCTTTTTATTAGCTTATTTCTGCTTACTTTTTCTCCTTTTTTTGGTTATTAATTTCTCTCTTCTGTATTTGCCCTCATCCCCTTTCTTTCCTTTCAAGCTAACAAACGTAGTCTGTATTTACAGACTGGATTTTTTTTAAGAATAACATGCCAAAGTCAGACTACAAATATTACTTATGCCTGATGTCAGTTATTCACTGCTTGTCATTTCCAATGCATGCGTCCCCAAAGAGCCTCCACTGACACTCTGGCCCAAAGTATAAAACCTCTACCACTACATTTCAAAAAATAACAAAATCTTTTCATGTATGAGCTGTCAAAAGAAGCTGTCGGATTAGCCAGCAGAGAAAGGGACACGCTCACTACCCACAGGCACTATATAAGTATGAGCCATGTAACTACTAGCGGCAAGAGCTGATAACTCTGGGGGAGGCGAGTCCCTTCTGAGCAGTTCCAGTGCAGTAACATGGGTTGATTTTTTTATTTTATTTTTTTGTAACCTGCCCTTGCCAGAGTATTTGGTACACTCTTGAAAGCAGGGCCTGGGGGGAAGCAGTGCCTGGAACACAGCTGCAGCTCCGCTAGAGGAACACCACGGGTGAGTACCAGGGTGGCATTGCACGTGTGGTGTTAGACAATGAATAAGGCCATGTCGTGCTGCCTGCTGAGCTGTTCCTGGTGGAGAAACCAAGTCAGAAAGAAAAAGCAAGCTATGGAAGGTGGAGTGGTTTCATATTCTGCAAAACTGCTTTAAATAACCTCTCTCTGATAGCTTCACCATAGAGGGACGTTAATGCAACTCACCCTGCAGCCTGGTAGGATCCAGCGCCAGCTGTGGTGCAGAGAGGGTGTGAGTGTGTTGCTGCCAGCTCTAAGCCAAAGGGGAAGCAAAACCTCTCATGCAACTTAAAACCATTGGCCTTCCGGACCGCTTTTCATCTAGACTGGAAAAAAAATGGGAAAGAGCTGGTTCAGGGCAGCAATTCTGGCAGATGAAGTTCTTGAGAAAGTGGCACCCGTTCCTTCTAGCAGAGTGCTTTAATGAAAAGGAGAAAAAAAAAAGCACATAGCTATAAAGGCAGTACAAGGTTTCATGTGTTAACCTTATACCTGAGCCCTTGATTAAGATTTTTGCTTGTCACATTAGTGTGTTACTTTGATTGCAAAGTACTTCAGTATAACCGGCCTGTCCTCATACTCAGAAAATTGTACAACTACAATAGATAGCATGAAATACACATTATGATTAATTTATCTTTATTTTGATATATCATAGTTGTTTAAATAACAAATTAATCACCTCACGCTCACCTTTTAATATTCCTTCCTTTTCCTTAACCATTCCCAAGATCCTTGTAAAGCTGACCCTCTTTTCTGAGAAAAAATATAGGTAAATACATCTTTAGAAAGGGCTATAGCAAGCTTGCTTTCTGAAAAACGAATGCCGCTGTCTGGATTACTGCTTTACCAATCCAAACCATTTTTATTTCTTGAGAACTAGGTGTGTTGTTCTGTCCTTTTCCCCATGTGTTTCAGAGCGAGTTCTGCACCTCACACAACACCTGAAATAATAAAAATAGATCCACTTTAATAACGGTGAGACCCTGAAATCAGAACTCACAGCTTCTGGTTTTATTCACACTCTGACATCCACACCACAGCTCAGCTGGCTTGAACGATACTCAGTCACAATTGGCAATATTGACCCATCTCTCCTGATCTTGAATTTTCTAGCTCCTGATAATTAAAGGAGAAAGCCATGCAATGGGCAATAAATGACTCCCGTAGTGACTCTCCCCTAGTGTTTACTGTGTGTTATAGGAACTGCTAGATCTTTCTCATCTGCCCTTCTGATCCAGCCTTCCCGACAGCATCACTGCCCATGCTGGCTTGATTAGCTGAAGAGAAGAACACCCTCCTGGTGTTCGAGAGCTGTGTAACAGTCAGGGAGCTGCAGGGTGATGTGAACACAGAAGTAGGGTGGGGGGTTTTGCCACGGATAAATTTTGCTTTGCAGTTTAGTGTCATCACATTTTCTATCTGTTACTGATTCTGTTATTATGTGCCATTCCCTGATGCGGTCATGAGTGTGTTCCTACATTCCTCTGGTACAATAATGAGAAATGTGATGCTCTGTGGTTTTAGTCCCTGTAATGAGAACAAGGCAGTTCTCCTCACACACAAAATTTGTAATTATACAAGACTATATTGTGTTACTGGCAACTAATTAGAACTCTCTGTTGAAATGACATTACTTTATTACATATCATTAACACAAAATGTCAAAATTAGCATGATAGATGTTTTTATATGAAAAATGGGCCTACTTTTGTAAGTGAAATCAACAAAATTACAGCACTTTAAGTATCAGTGTTTTAAGACATTTTATATTATTGCTAAAGAGGTATGGTCAGAGGTTTTGCCACATACAAATCATAAAAAGGGAATTCTCCCTTTTAAAAATGCCAGTGACTACCAATTTTGTCCTCTGCATGTATTATGCAGATTAAATAAAATGCAAAAAATGTGAAATGCCAAAGGGGGGGCCTGAAATTTTAGTATGAAACTCATATTTCACTCCATATTCTTAAAGCACAGGGCATACATTAACTAATTTAGTCTCCTCCTCTGTGACGTAAGTAATATTATTATCATGTTACATACAGTTAAACTGAGACAAGGAATTGAAGTGAATTCCTCCTGGGCAGCCAGTAAGTAAAATGCTGGTGCTGGGACAAGGACGCAGAGCTTTGCACTTTGGAGCAGGCTGAATATCAGGATATCACACACACTTCTCCTTCATGGATTTAACTGAGGACAGTAAAATACCTGTTGTTAGTGGAAAGGTGTTTTGCAATGACAGGTACACACACAGAAAGCAAATAGGATGTTCAGAGATGTAAGTAAAAGTTTCTTACTACCTATAACAGGTTTAGGACTAAAATAAGTGTATAATCACTTACTGTAAGGTTGTGTGATTCTTGTTTATTGGAGTAACCAAGCAATCACTCATTTACACGCTAGGTTTAAATGTTTGTAAACTAGACAATAAGCATGTTTTTCATCAGGGGTCTGTAGGAGACATTAGTGAAGTCAAGCCATAGTTCCCAAGGTACCTGTTCCTTGACAATATTATGAAGTTGGTAACATATAAAAGTGATGTGAGGGTAACATTCCCCTGGCAGCATACTAAATATGCCGCAAGACATAACCAATGGATATAATTTGCAAATGTGTATGGAGAATCGGTCTTGACAGTTTTGTTTACAAAGGCAGGCAGCTATTTGCTGAGAACAGATATGACATGCTATTCATCTTGCTGCTACTAAGCCAAAGGGATTGCAACTATGATAACAAACTGTTAGATTTGATTGTTGGAATGCTTATGCAATGTTAGTAATAAAGGGTGTTTAAAAGCATATCTCATTTGTTCTTGGGCAATCATATGGTATTTCTTATAACAATTTTCCTGGGGCACTTAAAAGGACAAGCCTAATTAAAGCACTGATATCTGTCTGGCTCAGCTTTAATGAGTCTATGTTCTCTAAGTAGGTGTATGTAGGGAAAAGGAGCAGACACGTCTTTATTTCTCTGCTTGCATGGGTTGAGGCAGGATGTCAAATGGTGTAGTCATGGCCTCACACCTTTCAGTTCCTCCGTTTCAGCTGGGGTTACCTCCACGCACTTTCTGAAACCAGAAAGTAAACACAACTGTAACAACCTCATAAGTAAAGCCCAAGGTGACAGGAGAGAAAAACAGGAACAAAAGTAATGCCTTGTGCTGGATCCAAAATACAGCCAAATTCAATTTGACAGGGAGAATGCAGTGACTGAGGGAAGACAACAGCAAGTCCTCATATGTAGTGCTGAGACCTTCAGGGAGCTGAGAAGGGGGTTTCTTGCTTTTTTCTTGTGGCATTTGGGCACCAGAACAGGTCAGCATGACTCACACCTCTCCTTTGTCATCAGCCCCCTGCTTCAAACAATACTGAGAAAACACTTTTCCCAGCACTCCTAAATACTTGTACCATTTGCAGCCCCCACTAACATGTTGCTCACATATTTTCTACAGAGCTTATTATTAAAGTAAAAAAAAACAAACAAAAACAAAAAACCCCACCCAGTGCACAAATACAGGACCAGAGTGTCCTGCACCACCTTGTTTGTGTGAGCAGCTGGATGTACATGAGGGGTGGGAATGGAGAACTCAGCCTTTTTTTGTGAAATACTGCTCAGTAAGCTTCGTTGAATGTGCACACGCAGCTCAGTGATGTGCAGGCATGGGCTGATCCAACTGTGATGGGTAAAGTGGTGCTTTTCTCTGGCCATCTCACTCCCACCTCGGCAGGCGTAGCTGAGGCGATGGCTGGAAGGGCTGAGCAGGCAGACCAGGCTGACCATCAGAAATCACGCACATGCCTCACTCATGGATTTAACCAAGGACGAGTACACTAAAATACTTGGTGGTGGTGGTGTAGCTGCTGCAGGTTACAGCTTGGCCCGTTAATGCAGGCTGTTGCTGACCTCAGTTCACACATCCTGGTCAGTAGACTGGAGGGACTAGAGAGTAAATACACCCTACAGATGTAGGGGCAGGGAGGAAAGCTACATCATTCAGTACTTGAGTTGCTGTGGCTAATTCAGCCTGAGTGCCACAGTAACTCACACGTAGCGTTTTGAAATATATTTTGATTATTACATGTAAGTTTACACAAGCAGGACAGATCCAAAATCCAAACATTCCGCAGCTGGGCCTCTAGAGCTGAACAGAGGGAGATGAGCTGCTTTGTTCTCAGTCATTCTTACTCACAGGTACAGGTGACTTTGTGAATAGCATATGCAATGCCAAAATATAACTGAAATTCTCTTTGAATGCAAGCAGGCCTTAGGTTCAGAAGCAGCTGTGAGATGGTGACTGTTAATGGCAGATTCAAGCAGCGTGAACAATAACGACACATTGTTTAAGGTGGACAGAGCTTCACCGGTCTTCACCATTGTGTTGTGCTGCATTAGAACAGGACCTTGAGAACCTGTGTTAATTAACACAATTTTAAGTAGTGTCAGCTGTTGCCAAGTAATCTTACGGATTAGAGTAACAAATGCTTTATTCTGGGTCTTGTAGAATATGGATTTAGGAAGACAGTTATGATCAATAGGCAGGTTTTTAAATTTTTGTATCTCAAAACCTTTTGACAGTTGTGAAATATTTTAATGGACTGACAAGATCAATGCATTTTATAGTAATCTGTTCTTAGGAAAGCGTAAAGAAGAAAGAAGTCTGGAACGGGGTAATTTTATGTTCATTTCCAGAGGTTCTTAGCTTAGTTCCAAACAACTCAATTTCTTACACATTTTATTCTACTCCTGTTGAGTAGTCTTATTGAATTAGATGAGCTTAATCAGGTATATGTGTATTTACATAATCAGTTTCTTGCCTTAAATATTATTTATGAATCAAGGGTTATGGCATCTCAAAATGCAAAGATCTGTGTACAAGGATAATCATTTAAGGTACCCTTAAACATCATCCTGGCACCAGGTTGCTGCTTTCATTAAAGGGATTTGGAACATGATGAAGTCCACGGCTGTTCCTGATCAGCTCAGGTTGTGGCTTGCCTCGCAGCTGGGGGATCCCTAGCCAATGCTTCGATGGGTTGGTTGTCTGAGGCAGAGGCTAGGCTGTCACTGGTCTTGATAGTGAGAATGAAGATTGTATTTTAGTAGCTATATTAAAATTAAAAGGTGAGACATTAATTGTATTGTTCCATACTTCTTCCCAGAGGCAGCAGCTGCACAGTGTGGCATAATTTAATAAAGCTATCTATCATGTGATGCCTGGGTGTGAAAAACTTACCAGTTAGTAAGAAACAACTCCATAGCTCTTGTTTAATCAGTAAGGGCACAACAGAAGTGCTATACACATGTCTAGGCTTTAACAAGTGTTTGTATATTGATCTGGAATTAAAATATCGGTAAGCCTCTGTTTTGACGATGAATGGGGAAATCTTCTGGCCAGAACAGGTCAGCTAATTTTTCATGTAAAAGGAGATGAGCTGCATTTGCCTACTCCTCCCCCTACTACAGACATCCAGCCTAAAGAATGAAGGGCAAAACGCACCTCCTGTAAAAGGTGGTCACACAAGGTGGGGTGCCTGTGTATTGAACGTGTGACAAACGAGCGCCCCGTTGTGCAGCAGGGGCTCCCTTCAGAACAGGCTGCAGGGCTGATGGTTGGCTTCTGTCCCCAGTGACTAATGCAGCGAGCAGGTCTTGGCAGTACCTAGGATACATGATGTAGCTTACGCCTCTAGCACATTGGCTTTAGGTAAGGCTGCCTGATGGCTTAGGCAGGCTTCTCCACATTTATTACATTGTTTCATATTTTCAGACTTTTTTTCTCCCAACACTCAGGACGATATCAATTCCACTTCTTTTTTTTAATTTTAAAATAAAACCAAAAATTTAACCCCTCCCCCAGCACGGCTACAGGAGTCGAGATTCAAATCACACAGTTTTCTTTCCCATTCTCTAGTGCAGCCATACCAACATGTGCAGGAAGCAGAAGGTCCTTGTTAATGATGTGGAAAGGCCCCAGCGCTGCACATTCCCCTCCTTCACACACCTATGCCTTGCAACAGGTACCTCATGGGCCTCACAGATAATTTCTAGGTGATAGCTGGAGGAACTGATAAAGCACCTGTTTCTTAAGAGCACACCAAAGCAACTTGGTCTAGTACTAAACTCAAGGAGCAGACTTGGCACCAAAAGCCTTGAGCTACCCTGCCCCTTGCAGCCTGGGAAGCAGAGCTCTGGGCAAACAGTCAGGACAGCCAGGTGGGCTCTTTTAACTGCCAGGGCTGAATGAACATTAGTGGGGAAAGAGCTTTTAAGGGAGGCTGCTTAGCCAAGGAGCTTTTCAGTTTATGCCTGGTTTTAATGGCTCTAGAATAGTCTAGTTTTGTTACTGCCACTCTTAAAAGGTTACTTGTGGATAGATGGTCCTGTAGGCTGAGTCATTTTGCTCGTTCCACCTCTATACAAATGACTGAAGTCTAACTACCCTTAAGAGAAGGCCTCATACAAGAGCATTTGTAACTCTGTCAGTCTCTTCTAAGTGAAACATGAAAAAGGGGAAATTCCCCCCTTTCTACTATTTTAACTGGTGTGACAGGACTGCATGTGTTGACTCGAGTTCCTGAACTGAAGGACTGAAATCAGGAAGGTTGGAGGAGGTTTATAGGATGAGCAATGGAGTACTGTGGCAAAAGACGAGCTTTCAAAAGGTGCCTCAATGATGAGTGAGCAACTGGATGTGTAGATCTATAGGCAAATGAGCGGCAACGTTTGAAAGAAAATCTGTGAACTACCATGGACAATGGGATAAAGGTGTATCTGAAATTCATTTCTTAATAGTTCTTGGTGGCTGCTAAGTGCAGAATGTTAAGAAACTGGTCTTCATGATCCCATCTACCCTCTGCAATATCACCCCCCCCCCCCCCCCCCATC
>NW_010973294.1:3341120-3341396 GCF_000737465.1 Haliaeetus leucocephalus | reverse complement strand
ACCCCCCCCCCCCCCCCCCTTAATTTAACAGGAGTCACCAGTCAGCTCCCGAGGCATAAACAGGCAGCTGAAACACTGCGTGTAGGCTGACTTCAATGCTGGATGCCGGGCAGCGTTTGGCACAGGTGGAGAGGGATTTTCATCGCAGACCCAAATTAACGTCAGTGAAGTTACCCCGCGCCTGCCGGGGCCGGAGGAACAATCTTCGGGTAGGAGCAGCGCCCGGCTTGCCACCCCGCCGCCCTCCCCTCTCCTCTCCTCCCCTCCCCTCCCGGG
>NW_010973294.1:3303941-3341110 GCF_000737465.1 Haliaeetus leucocephalus | reverse complement strand
CGGTGACAGAGAGCAGACCCCGCGGGGTGGGTGCCCCGCGCGCAAGCGGGGCCCAGCCGGCTTCGCCCCCCCGCCCTTGGGGGCGGCTGTTCCGGCCCCCAGCCTGCGAGCGGGTCCGCGGCGGGGCGGGCGGAGCGGTTTGGCTCCTCTGAAATTCCTGGCTAATGTCAGGGGAAAACATATGGCCCAGGAGAAAGCCGGTGGAAGCGATCGCTGTTGAACTCCTCCGAGTTACTTCCCCGAGTCGGTGCGAAGCGTGAACTTCCTCCCCGGGATGCCCTTTCGGGGGGATGCGGGGCTGAGCACATGGCCGCCGCCGCCTCCCCCGGGTCGGCGCTCGCCCTGCTCGGGGTCGGCTCCGCATCTGTCACGACACCGCCTGAAACCGGGCCTGCCGGCGCCTGGTTTCGCTCCAAAGTGCTAACCTGACCTAAAGAAAACTTTAGGTGGGAGAAGGGAGTAGGCTTATCCGAAAGGTAATTTACTTAAACATGGATTTTTTTATTTTTTTTTCACCTCCTTCTTCCCTTACTCGGACAAAGCATCTGTGAGGCGAAGGGAATGCAATGGAATTATTTCTGTCCCAGGGCCCAATATTACAGGGCAGCTCATAGGGCAGAGCAGCAGGTTAAAACTTCCAAAGACCTGGCACTGGCAAATTAACATCTCCAGTATTCACTTTTTTGAACTTGAGTTTTGTGGTCATTTGCATGTTGATCCTTGCTTGTATTTAAAGTCCGCTGTTACTGCGTTCAGATATTTAAAGATAAAGCATCTCCTTTGTGCTTAAAATGACGATGCTGTTGTGTTTTGTAAGTAGCAGGACAACTTTTATCTTTAATGTAGACCTTTTTATCACATAGCTGTAAATGCTTGCCACTGATTTGTTGGGTGGCTTTGCAAAGGTCACTTCAACTTCCTTTTTTTTTTTAAAAAAAAATGTATGTATTGATTTAATATGATACTGGGTCAGATTCGGCATTTATAATTTATTTCACGTTTGTCCTTATGTGCCGTAAGAGCCATGCTTTATAAAGCAACTTGTCCTTGGTTCTGCCCGTAAAGCCTGCTGGCTGATCTTGGTGCACACTGTACAGGAGGCGCGCAGCTTGGCTTGTGTCTGATGTTGAGTGTCCTACTTACTTAAAAATGTTGAGAGCTCTAAAAGGGTCAGTGTAATCCATACTACACGCGCGCTCAACTGACCTAGAATTAACAAGATAAAACACTTTTAAGTGCTTCTGGGGCGAGAGGTGGTGTGTTATTTCCTCGCGTACGACTAACACAATGGATTGCTTGCTCGAAGTGTCCAGTGCCTTGCTCCTCAGTTTGGAGGGCGGCTGAATCCCCCGCTTCGCCAAAGGCTTGGCTTGAGCTAGCAAGATGGGTCATGAGAGCAGAAGGCACCAGCAATGAGAATATGCTCCCTGGGGGGATGTACCTGTTGGCGACGGCAGCCCAGGGAGGTGGGTGCAGAGACCACCGGCAGTCCTTCAGAGGCGGCGGGCAGCCTGTGCCGTGATGGAGGGCTGTTGGAGCTGACAGAGCCATATGCCCTGCCAGGGCCCCCATTTTATATGGGTTAGTAACTTATCATCTCGGTTGGTATTTCGTGCTGTGGTACTGAGTTTCCTCTCTGTGGGTTTCAGCCTCTGTGAGCAGGAGGTAGCAGGCAGGTGCCTGTGCTCCGCAGTGTAGATGGAGGTATACCAGGAATGTGGTGGTTAGTGTGATTTACTGCCTCGATGGAACCCATAGCCTATGCCAGCAAGTTCATGCTGTTGCACAGAAGGCCTAGACTGCCCTCACGCCAGTGCATCCGTGTTAAGAAAATTCTATCGCAAGCCAAACTTAAGAGGGAAACGGTGTTTTCCAGATTCATATGGAGATCATTCGCTGCCACTTTGCCAGAGTGGTTCTTTCCGTGTCCTGCTGTAGCACTCGGCCCATCAGCACCCTCCTTCCCTGCTCCTCGTAGGCTTGTGGTGCAGATGCTGGAGACACCAGATCTCAAATTGGTGCTGGAGGCACTTAATATGGGCGCAGTCTTCCAGTGGATGGGAGGTGGTTTTCTGTTAAAGGTTCATGTTATGCTCCAAAATCTGGTGGGCTAACATTGATGTAGTGAGGCAAAACTGAGTCAAATTGTAGAACGTAGCCTTGCATACATGCTCTGGTTGCTCAGATCTACAGAGTGCATTTGGGATACTGTGCTAGTGTATAGAAGGAAGGTGTTTCTCAGATGCGCTTTTGTAAGTATGTTTCCTAGTGGTGACATAGTTAGATTGGAAATCGGTACACTGAAATATCATAGGGTAGATTTTGGCCATTAATTGTAGCGGAATGCAGAGTAAATGAAGGCTCATGTTTACAGCCTGCCCAGAGCTAGAGGGCGTATCTTTGAACTCTGTGTAAGGAATGTCTCTGGTCTCTCCATAGCTGACACTGGGTCTTGCTTTCCACTGCTAGATTTTGGCTCTGTTCCACAAGGCCTTAAGCACATGTGTTGATTAGCCAGAAGTTAATAATTTTAAATTAAACTGAAGGACAAGTGTATGTCAGCTACAAAGTGTTTTTATTTCAAGGAAGTTTTGTTTTAGCAGGGCAAGTTCTGAGAAGTTAGAGAACTAGTTTGTGAAGTCCATAGGGCTCAAGACCTGTAGGAGCTAGAGGTTTAAAAAAAAAAAAGAAAAGAAGAAGGCTTGGACTGCCTTAAATGAAAGGTACAACACCTGCTTGGAAACTGTATTTTAAGGCGGAGGAAAAGCTTGCCAACTGGGGCTGTGGACCTTGCTGCGAGAATAAGATACTGTAAGTTACCAGAAAACCTGTAAGGAATGAAGTGAAGGAGGGGATTGATCATCAGCGAGCAGAAACTGCAGGGTCAGCACATGAATTGCCAAAATCTAGAGCATGAAGAAATTTAAGATTAAGAGGAAAGAAAATTAAAAGAAGAGCAGAAGTCAGTTATGGTGCGAGGACCAGACTATAGTTGAAAAATATGTCTAATGCCTTCAAAATTAGCAGTTCTAAACACTTTTAGATAGGGATGAGGATTTGAACATGGGGGAAAGACAGGGTGCCAAAAAGAAATGACCAGAAAAAATGTCCTATGCCTGCTTCTAGATTTAATGCAGTCAAACTAAAGAAGCAAAGGGTCTCTGCTTTAGGGGTCTGAAGGAGTTGGTGCAGGACACTGGAGCCAGGTTAAAAAAAAAAGGATTGGTTGCTATCTGTCAAGTTGAAGTGTAGCAGTTGTGACAGCAATATAGCAGAAGAACTATACTTGTATTTATTTTAAAAGGAGAAGAGAATTTTACTCTGGTCTCAATAGTATTCAAGGATTTAGAAGAAATTTGGAATGGAAAAAGTAATTAAGTATACAAAGATAAGTGGAGAAAACAGGATAAAATGCATCATGGATTTGCCACAATTAGGTCATGGAAGACTAAAGTCATATTATTACTGGTTAAATACTGAAAGTCCTACACAAAAGGAGCAGAAGGCTTCAGTTCGGTGTGTGTACACCATGGCAGGCACAACAGCAAAAATGACTAAATTGAGAATACGAGGCTTGGCTAAAGAATGGTGAGGTGTCTCTTGAAGGAGAAATTGTGACACCGTCTGCATGGATAAAGGAATTATTGCTCTGGATTGGTATTAGTGAGGGGCTGGTCTTTTTAATTCACCATACTGGCTGAGATAACTATATGCAAAGGATGATTGCTGATGAGGCAAAGTTAGGAAACCTAGTCAGCACCGAGCGGGCTTGGATTATTGCACAGGAAGAGCTGAATGTCTGTGATGACTGAAGCAATAGGAATGAGAGGAAGTTAAATAGCTCTAAAAGCGAAGTTATCTACTGAGTGATTATTAACAACACATCTGCTATCAGCTGGCAGGTCATCCCTTAAAACAGTCCTGGAGGAAAAGGCCTAAATCTCATAATCAAACAGGGATGACTCCATTTGATGGTGGGCATGAAATGAAAGCAAATGTGATCCTCGGTGAGAGCTCTTCAGTGGAGGTAGGCAAGTTATTATGCAAGGCATTAGGGAGACTTCATGTCAAATACTGTACGTAGTTCTGGTCACTTGTGTACAGAAAATACTAAACTCTAGTGGAACACGTATAGGGACATCCAGACTACAAAGATGAGGCATGAACAGTCTGGAGTTAGAGGAGAGACCCAAACTTCCGCAACGCTGGCTTTTGTAGCTTAGTAAAGGCAGAGAGGGGAGATAGCAGCTGCTTATAAATTCCCTGGGGCAAGTTCTTGGAGAAGAGGAAGGGTCGTAAACTGAAGGCTCATCCGTAATTTTGGATTAAAAACTTGACATACAGGAAAATTTTTTGATGGCTTGTTGAATGAATGTCAGAATATTGTACATGGGGAATTTAAAATGAGTTTCCTAACTGTCAGATTTTGGATGCCCTCCCAGCTGTATGTCTCTGAAGTCCCAGTTTAGTGTTGTAAGTTTGCATATGACTGTTAAGGAAATGGGCGGTTCAGGTAACTCAAGCTACCATAACTTTTACGCTTTGGTCCTGACTACTAATCAACAGAAACAGAAAGCACTTCAGTGAAGGAGGTGTGATGAGCAGAAATGCTTATTTTTGGGGAGTATGTGTTGTCCGGTCACTTGATGATGAATGGAATTTATAACAAGTAAAAACCCCCATCTATGGCATTAGTAGCTGCTGCTTTTTCTTCTTTTTAGTGTATAATGGAGTAGAATCAAGTATGAGTCATAAAATATTAACGATAACTACAAATTAATATGTGTGGGGCAGAAAATGCATAAATGAACGTGCAGGCTAGAGGAGGTCGGGATGGCTGACTTGAACCCATAAATAAATAAAAGGATTACGCTCTCCTGTTGAGTGTGTGCCCATATCTATCTTCTGCCTGATTTCATGCTCTGTGGTCTTGGGAGTGCTCTGTGGCACTGGCTGCGTCCTGATGTTTGAGGACTGTGCTCCTGGGAACATAAGTAGGGGAGGCATTGCCTGGGGACGGCCTCGGGCAGACTCTTGCACTGTAGGTGAAATGCAGGACTGCTGAAGTCCCAGGGTGAGCGCTCCCAGCCAGGAGGATGTGTGCTCGTATCTGGCTTCGTTTTAGAGGTGTAGTACCTGACCTAGGCGCTGGTGCTGAGCTATACGAAGGCCAACACAACCTAACTGCCGGGAACAAATTGAGGTGTGAGATATCTCAGTTCAGACACTTTCTCTGGTAACTCTGTTGAAGACTTGTCTGGTACACACCAAAGAGCCATGTACCTCACAGAAAGTGTAATGATGGTGTATGTAGTTAGAACATTTCCTATCTGAACACTCTGTTGACTTAATGTGATCTTTGCTATAGCATCAAGGTCTGTCCATTTATAAGCTCTCCTGTAGCTGGGCTTTGTATGCCCAGTCAAACTTCTGGAAGTTTCGAGATGACCCTTCAAAAAAGGAAGAAGAATGTGTGTCATCTGTGTGGACATATCTTGAGAAGAATCATTGGAAAAATAGGGTGCTTTGAGTGTGTTTGTATATCAAAGTAAGATCACTGTCTTGATACTGCTTTATGCGTACTTGTTTTGAACTTATAAGGCAGGTGTGTTACTTCTTTAGAGATAATCTGGCTGCAAACTCCTTTCCAGTGTAGTTTATTAAAAATCTGAACTATTAAATTTTGGGTGTTTGCTTTAAATGCATGTGTGTGTTTTCTTTTAAGAGGAGTTGTGTAATGAGCTCAGTGTGTCAGCATCCCCCATAGGAAATAAACGTGAAGAGATTGTGTTGAGCCATCAAAAGAATAATTTAACAATCCCAGGGAAAATTGAATTTATTGTCTTGGTAGCTTTTAGCGTGTATTGTTAGGCTATTCACTATTGTGATTTTTCATTTGCTCCTGTTGCTCTTTTATATGAGTGTTGGGTGTATCATTAAAAAAGATGAGACTAGGGCTATGGTTTGCATTTTTATAACGTCTTTCACTTGACAGCCTTCAAGTTCCAACTATTAATGGATGAGGTGGAAATGTTATTTCAGATTTACAAAGGAAAGATTCAACCTAAATTCAGACAGTTTGTAGCAAATCAGAGAGCAGAGCACTTGTTTCCTCATGCTTTGCTGTGTTCTTTAAAAACAAAATCACTCAAATAATTTCCTGTTACAATTTGAGGTCTTGGAAAAGTCTGCATTAAGGAATGGAAGGAAACATTTTAAGATTTTATTGGACAGGGAAGATAACAGCAGCATTCAGTATTGTCTGCAGCTCAAGCAAGTGGAAAGGAATATCCTTCTTTTTAATAGGTCAAGGAACTGTGTGGTTTTGGTAAGCATGGTCAGGCTGGGAAGCAGAGAAACGGATTGGAACAAGGAGCAAGTGGTACAAGAGGTGGAGGTAAAACCTGGAACATGCACACATGAAAGAATACAAGAGAGAAAAGAATTATGGAAAGACCGTGAATGACCAAACTGGTGAACAGGGAAATAAAGGAGAAATGCTTATATATTACACATGAACTCAGTATGCACAATAACTTGTGTCCAAATCAAATTGGAAAGCTCATGTTTTTTTCATTGGTGTGATGTAACTGTGGGATATCTATTAGCTGGTTGCGGTTACACTGTTTAGAAAAGCACATTTTGAATGAAGACAGGTTAGAGCGAGGAAGGAACAAAGCAGAACCTTAGAGTAAACTGCAGGAGAACCTTTTAGATGTATCTGTAAATTACATGGTGTCTTGCATAGTTCAAAAGCAAAGGTAAATACAAGAGTTGTGGCCAGAAGAATGGGGAAAGAAAGGTTGTTCTGCGGCCTTCCAGTGGTGTAACTTTCAGATTTCTACATGGTGTGGTTTTGTGCAAATAAGAGCTGAAGGAGTGTCCTTCTGTTGTGAAAGGACCATTGGTAACAGTTGTCTTCTTTGTCCAGTACCTCTACACAGTATTAGACAAATCTATTTTAAGTAACTGCCCAAATTCATGAGTGGACCCAGACCTTTGGACTTGTAATGACCTTTGCATGTTGTCTTTCTCTATTTGACAAGTTAATCTGTGCGTGTTACCATTTGGGAGGTTAGTGGGCCACTAGAAACAAAACTGTGTATATATATGCATATATAGACATACATGCAGCTTAATCTAGGATGAAGGAGAATCATTTAAGTAACATTTTATCTGTACTTTATTTTAGTAGATAAAAAGTAATATTGTTGTGGTCTGTTTGACAGACTGTTATTTCTCCTCCTGTCCACTTCCAGTGGTTTCAGACCAGTTTTTTAGTCTCTTAATTAAGAACATCTTGTCACTTCCCATGCATGCGTTTACTTCAAGACTACATTTAGAAAAATTCACATTTAATACTAAAATTTGTAAATTAGTCATGTAAGTACAAATAGTTAAAATGTGAGATTTCACTTGCATGTTGTATTTAATTGCAAGATTGTTATCTGTGTTCTTTTGCCTTTCTGAGCTGTGGTATTACTGAAGTCTATTACTGTTGAGTTCTTCCAGTGTGCTAGTTTTGGTTGTTGAATGATAATTGCAGTGAGTGACAATCCTGAATGAATTTAAATGGTAGGCAGTGTAAATGGGACTTCATGGATTGCTCTTGCTCCATTTGGATAGATGTTATTTTCTCACTGAAGATCACTTGTGGCTGTCAGACTTCTCTCTACATAATAAAACTTGAATACAATATGTAGGGAGTGACTGATAAATGAGTTAATTCCATTAATTAATATCTACTGATCAGAAGCTAGAATCCCAGTTCTGTACCATGTGATATTTCTGCCATGTGTTTGTATAAATGTTTGGGGAGTATCTGCAGATGTGAAGGTCTGCTCACTCAGATTTCCTGCAAGACCTCCATGCATGCTTTGCTGAAGGATTTCAGATGTTTTAATTAGTTTTTCCTTTATTTATTGTTACTGTGTTGTCCCCATCTCACAATGTTTGCTGTGCAAGTTCAGGGGGTTACTCCTATTGTAGTATTGGGTCCTATATCGGTAAATGAAATGATGCATATTGGGTCAAGCTTCAGAAGTTCTAGCTGAAGTGAATCCCCCAAATCTTTGTGGATTTAGGGCTACGCATTTCAGGTCCTTTTTCCCCCCCCTTGCTTCATGTTTGATAGTCTGTGAGGAGAAGGAGAAACTGACTCTAATAAAGTACAGCATATAGGAATGCACAATGAAAGCACTTGAATTTGGAAAGAAAGTGTTGTTTTCCTCTGATCTTTGCTGTAATGGCTTGAGGTGTTCACTTGTGATTGTAATGAACAAATTTGTTTATTTAGAAAAAAAATCTTGATTTTTTTTTTTTTCTTTTTTTTCTGATGACCCATTTATTATAGCAAGTTTGTACTATCACAAAGTTTCTATTTTGGGAATGTTGTATCTCCTTTTTTTTTTTTTTCCTGTTTAATTGAAAGATGATCAGTGTCATTTTTCTCTTCCTTCCCTCTCCATCCCCCTTAAAACAAAACAAAACCTTCAGTCCTTAAACAAAAGTGTCTTTGTTTTTACATTTGTTTTATGAAATTGCTTAAATCCTTTGGGAAAAGCTTTCCTCTCACAGGAAGAGGGAAGGAAAAAAACCAAAAAACTCCTAAAGCCAAAACCAGCAAGACTGCTACCAGACATCACAATGTTTTCCTATCTGAATAGTAGCAGATTGCATAAAAGAAGCAATTTCTGTTCTTAATGAATGAAAAGTGCAATTGCAGAAATGCACACAAATAGACATGGCTTTCACTCAGCAAAGGTAAAATTTGTAGCATTCAGGGCAAAAATTTGCTGCGTACCTTTCTTGGAGCTTCTGTTGACTGTCAGTGTCAGGAGTGGAACTTTAAGTGGGATATTTCAAAGCTCTGAGAGATGAGAAAATCTACTGTGCTCTGCTGGCCTTTCTGATTATTTATTTATTTCTTTTTAAACCACTTATTCCTAGAAATCTCTTGGTTCTACATCTTTGGGCTGTTCTGATGGTGTGGCTCCAGTTGTGAAGCCATTTGTCCTGGTATACTAGGCAGATGTGTGAATTACCCTCTCCTGATCTAGGAACCTGGCAACTGACAGCAAAGATGAGTTAAGTGAGAGAATGAACCATAAAGATCAAGAACTATGTGAAATACCACCCTGTTAATTTGTCTGCATGGGCTTTATCCAGAAAATACACTAAAGAACAAGAGTACTGATGAGAGAACAAGATTATTGCAGCATACTTTCTCCCAAATGTAATAAAAATGCAAAATCAAGTCAGTGGCCTACTATTCTCAATCACCTGTATTATTATGTGGGCTGGAGGGATCAAGGATGAAGGAAAATTTTCGAAGTAAATGCTGAATGTGAATGAAAAAATAAGGAGGCCTCCCTTAATGCCAGGAGGTAAGGGCTTATTTTCTGCAGAGTAGGAAATCAGATGCTGGACTAAAACAGTGGTATAGGACTATCCTAGAGGACACCTTTGTAAGCATTGTCCAGAGAATTTGGAGTATGGTGGCCTCCCTGGGATCCAGCGGCACCTCACATAGCATCACCTCACATCTCAGGCAGCTCTTGGATTTTGCTTGACATTCCCTCTGTTCCTGCCCTGCGTTGCTGCTGTCCCCCTTCTGTTCCCGAAGCCCGTGCTGCGTGAACATTTACATCCCAGCATGTGCTGGGCTTTGTGTTCACAACCTGTGCAATCGCTGTAACTTTGATAGCGTGCAGCTGTGAAACAGCTGTGTCCTCGCGACTGGCTTGTCCGTAGCGTGATGGTGAACTCGCCTGTCGCTTCCCAGACTTACGCCCTAACCTTGTCGGTACTTGTCCTTCTGGTGCTTGGGGCAGGGGCACGGAATCTGTGCACTCTGCAGTGCCTTCTGGAGTAGCGTCCTTACCACTCATAAAGACGCGTGTGTAGAGATGATGATATGGACGTTCACCTTGTATTTGAAACATTTTTAAGTGCTCCTCATGAAGACTAGACCAGAGAATTACAGGCTTTGGGGAGATAGAAGCTGAATTAACTCGTGGTTTGCTGGCTAAGCAGCATTAATGTTTTCATTACTTGGCCTAAAATAGAATAGGCAAAAGCTGTAGGGAGAGGCTCTGTCCCTCAGCTATGTTGGGTTTAATAAAAGATAGGATTTCTCCTTCTAAACTCATTATCTAAGAACTGCTGCAAAGGTATCAAATGATGCTGTTTAGATTGTTGCAATCAACTAATTTGAAATCCACATTACTTCTGATTGACTGTTACTGAAAAGACCTTTTTATAAGGTGCCCTGCCCCAATATGAAATCGGATCCTCACACTCCACCTCCTATGTACATTTTACTGCATCATGTGGGCTGCACCGCTCAGCCAGAGAGTAGAGAGGGATAATTGCCTCCTGCACTATCATTAAGGTCAATACTAATCAAATGCTACTAATGACAGTAGGCTTGCTTTTCTGCAGAATGGCAGGCTGACATTATATATTTTGGTCAGGGGGGATCGGCAGAGCTGTGGAGTGGAATTGCTGCCCACCCCATAGACCCATGCTCGCTCTCCTAGTACCCTTCGTTCCCGTTTTGCTGCACGGCCAAAATGTTTTCCCAGAAAACTCTGTTTCCTGTAGGTGTTGCAGCTGAGGTGGGACAAGGTGGAGGCTGGAGGAACAAAGACTGGTATCGGAAAAGCCCTGGCAATATTTGCACCTAGTAGTTGTTCTGGACGTGGTTAGTGTTGCGGTGCTGCAGGCCAGTGGCATGTCACCCGTTGCTGCGGTTTAAGCCTGAAGGAATTGCAGTGTGAGTTGGACAGGAAGGCAAAGAGACAGTTTGTATTATGGCGGTTGTGATTCGGATACTGTCTAATGCAAAGCTGACTGCTGTGAGGTTCCAGTCTTTCTGCTATGTCTTTCCCATGCCTAGAACTTCCACTAATTTAAAGTTGAATTTCTAATGAGAAACAAAACCTGTTCCTTAATCAGTGTGATTTGCTTTCATGGAATACTTCATTCAACTTAGTGCAAATTGTGAAAGCCATCTAGTATTTGAAAATGAAGTCAGCTGTTCTTGACGTTGAACCAGAATGAAGAGTGCTAGCAATCCCCATGAAGTCCTCCTTCAATGAAGTGTAATTTGGTACCATAATATCCTGAGCTGAAAGATGCAATAAAATAGTTCTGCACGTAGTCCTTTTTACAATTCTGGAGTTGCAACAGTGGGATTACCATTGTTTCCTTAATACCTTTCTCTTCTTTTTAGGCAATATATAGAACACTGAACTTTTAATATCTACTTTAAGTGTTATTAGAATAACTGATATGGTGGAGTGGAGAAAATACCCTCTTGTTCTGCTGTAGAACAGTCACGTGCCTACAACTTTTTTTTTTTTCTCCTCCCTTTATTTGAAGCTGTTTTGCAGAGTTATGCAGAGCTGTGCAGATAGATCTTCCTAGGCTGGGATTTTTCTGAGGTCAATGTCAGAACTTGCTTTTTCATACTTGCAAAGATTGCAGTCTTTGACAATGAGATATACCTCACTTTCCTTCTGTTTATCTTGTTCATCAAGTCAAACAGCTCTTACAATTATTATCCATGGTCAACTAGCTCATTGACATGACAATTAATAGAAGAATAAACGGGAATGTAAGAAACTCTGTGGTCGCCACCCTACAAACTTCACTGGCAGTTCTAGTGAGTGTTCTGCAAGGATAAGGAAGAGGCAGAGGTTGGTAAGGGTATGGAGGAGGGAATTACAGTGCTAGAGTGTATGGCTGGGTTAGTTCCAGCTGCTGTGCTTTAACTCTGAAGGCTCCTGGGAAAAAAGGGAGTGTGCCATTGGCTTGCTGTCCAGTGTCTCTCATTCTTTTTAGTATTATCATGTCTTTGATTACAGCTTCACAGCCTTTGGCAGTTTAAAGTGTAGGAGAACTTCTTTACCCTGCTGTGAAATTACACAACGTACCTGCTTAATTGTTCTCAGTTACATGATGGTTTTTGTTTTAACCAATTCTTTTCTGACTTGGGAAGAAAAGGGATGTGTTCTTCGTGAAAAGGGATATATTCTACATGGAAACCTGTGTACAGCTTTTTCAGATGATTTAAAAGCACATTTTAAAACTGATCTGAATTATTTTGAATTACATAGTTGGTCTGCAGCCTGAATACATATGAAATGTAAAGTGATGTAAAATGAAGTTGTCTCGTTTATTACGTTGTCTGCTCATAAAATACACTAACTAGTCACAAGGGAAAAATCTTGGGGAAAAGATTCAAATTAAGTACTGCCTTACTGTCTCTGTTGTTACTTTTCTGTTGTTGTCTTAAATTTTTTTCAGTTAGAATTTTTCTTCCTTCTAACAATCTCAAGGATGTGTATTTAAACTAACCATTAATGCTTCATTTTTTACATCTGTAGTACTTTTATGCTAATGTATGTAGATGAACAGGTCAGGTCTTGACCTATATAATAAAAGTGCCTTAATTTACTCCTGTGTTCGTGTGTGGGTATTTAAATAAAAAGGGGCAAAAAAAGATGAGCTGGTGCCTTGTGCGCTAATTGTAGCTGGAGACCGACACTTGTGAAAGGAGTGCAGTTGTCAAAATAGCCACCATCTGATGCTGTTTTTTCCCATCCCTGCTGTAAAGACAGCTTGTGGAGGCAGATCTGCAGCAAGGCAGAGGCTGAGTGCCTGGTCGGGGCAGAGTCTTTCTGCAGTCCTCCTTTTGGTCTTGATGGCAGGACGTGTGCATTGGGCTTGTCCTTGCAGCGGGGTGTGCCTCATGGCCATGCTCCCTGATGCTCTTGAGAAGAGGCAGCCCCTGGAAAGCGCTGCGGCTTCCTGCAGTAGCCCACGGTATGCAGCCTGGCCTGCCTCTCCCCTGGGATCAGGGCATGGTTGGCCTCTGGGTTGGACCATAAGGTCTACCTAGCCATTGCTCCTGGATCCTTTGCTGTCCCCTACCTCTGGTTCCGTGAGGAATGCTCAACGGGAGAGCCGCAGCTGACTTCACGGGCTGATGTGCCAGGACCCGAACTGTGCAGAGCACTTGCAGGGCATAGTCGAGGCTTTGCATCGTAGATAGAGGGAAGGTAGCAATCCCCTCACATAAAACACCATGAGAATACACAAAACAACATTCCCAGGAAAACATGCATGCATGAGACAGGGAGAAGGAGTTGACAGGGGAGCTCTGGTTTATGATTTGCACCACTGACCACGGGACTTGTAGCATTCCTCAATATTCAAGAAGCATTATGTAGATGTCTGCAGGTAATCTTGAGTTGTCTTGGAGACAAAAGAACGAATCCTCCTCCCTATCCCTTGGTATTTTTGCCATAACATGATGGTGTCCACATGTGTACATGCATGAATAATATTCTTTGTTTAAAAGTCATAAGTATTTCTGTAGGGACCTGATCTAATCTTCTAGATGAGCTTTTCCTTTCTGCAGCTGGATCTGGGGAAACAGTTACAGTACATGGTCTGCATCCAAAGGAGGAGTGCTGCTCCTCTGAGGACTGTTAGCTATGGTAGGAACGTAGTTCTTAGCGGCGGGGCTGGGCTCAAACTCATGTCCTGCCCTGGGCTTTGGAGAGGTTGTCCATGTCTTCTGAGCTGTGGCGTTGCTTCCCCATGTCTTCTGAACTACAGCGTTGCTCCCCCGTATCTTCTGAAGGGTGCTGAACAAACTGGTGACAAGGCAGTGTGAGGTGGGTGCCCAGGGAAATGTATTCTCCAGGTCCCTCTCGTGGGAATCTCTTCTAAAATACCTCACATGCTTTTACTTTTCACTCCCTATCTGTCCTCTGAGGTGCTTTGTCTGGAAGTAGTTACTTCTTGTAGAAGTTCTTGCTGGTGGTATAAGATAACTTGGCAACATCTATGAGAAAATGGTTATATGGGGAAGAGGTTATTTTGAGATTTTTGTCTTATCTGGAGAACTACCAAAAGCTGGGAAGTGCAAAATATGTGTGGGGTTTTTTCCCCCTGAAATTTCACACCACTTTTCAAAATAAATTCTTCTGCCTTTAAGTGGGTGAGTCCTTGCTCAAAAGCAGTGATTCCCAAATGTTCGTATTTGAGCCAAGAATAAAATCTTTTTTTATGCAATCTCTTGATTGCCTTTGAGAAAGAATTTAGTCTTCTTTTAGAGACTTTATTCTCTTTATAGAACATAATGAGTTTGCTTTTCAAAGGAAAAACTGAGAATTGCAGTGAAGATGCTCCGTTACATTTTTGGCTCGATTTTATGCAGGATAAAGCCGTTAAACAGTTTACTGTATTAAATGCTAAAAAGGATAAGTTATATAATTACCATGAACTTTTAAATAACCATTAGTGTTAGTACTTGATTGTCAGTAACAGCATACTGTAATAATATTCAGAAATTAGCAGATACAAAATAACTATCTGGGCCTTTCCTCCTCCTAAGCTGAAAATCAAGGATGTGGCTTTATAAGTAGGAAAATGGTTGCAGATGCAGTCAGATTTTTTTTAAAGACCTTTTTTGCTTTTCTTTTTGTTTATCCCTATTTGCATATCTTAATTATGTAAAAGTCTTCAGTTTGAAAGCTGAAGTGCTATTTTATTTCTCCAAGTATCTTTTAGCATCAGCTCAGTGAGTGCCAGTTTTTAGGAGCTTAACTTGCCTGTGACAGTTTCTTCATAGCTCAAAATATGGCAGCTGATGTCTGACTGCTTTAAAACAATAATGAACACTACAAAATTCTTTGTATACTTAGTAACGTGATCCTGTAGCTTCATTTCAGACAGACGTGTATGGAAACAAGTAAGTTCTCCCTTGCTCTATGATATCTGTTGGTGGACTGCAGCTGACCCTTCAGGCAAGAAAAGTACCTAGTAGTAGAATGTGAAGTGGTATTAAACCAGTCCTGATAGCAGTTGGCTTGTCATGTGTGCTTGAGGGGGGAAGGTCAGAAAATAGCCTGCAAATGTTTACTTCCATTTCCACGTTAACACTTCGGTGTTAAATTGCATTTTTATTTTTGTCACTGTTGGCTAGAAATGGGGTAGGAGTTGAACCCAGTTTATGGATAAATCTCACCAGATTAAATTCTGCTCCACTTTAAGAGAAGCAGCACCAAATGTAAGCAAAATGTCTCTTGCTGTTTTGGTATTTAAACTTTTATGACAAAATGGCTTAGGACTGAAAGTAGTAGTTTCAGTCTCAGTGGAAAATGGAGACTTCTCAAAGCTGCTGCACTGGAAAGTATATTGTTCTCTGTGGTTCTCCTTTTTTTTGTTGCACTCTATGCCAAACCTATAATCACAGGATTTAGAAACCCCTCCCCACACACTTTTTAATTGTGGACCAATCTTTCCATGAAACAAAATAGGTCCATGGGCTTCTGAATGGCTGACATTCATTTAATTCCCAGGTGCACCAGAAGAGCTCCCAGTTAGACACAGCAGGAATTCCTGAGGTCCTGAGCCCAGATGGAATTTTCCTGCTGTAGCACCTTACCTGACTTTGCTTCACGTTGTAGTATAAAAGTATCAGAAAAGATTGTATGAGGCAAAAGGAGATGGTAATTAAAGATGAACCTTGCTCTTTTACTAGTCATTTTGCAGCACCAGATAATTGATACTATTTTTTAAGATTATTTCATTGTTAGGGGAATTCCATTGTGTTTGAAGGATTCCTCCTGCGCTTCTCAGTTTGTGAAGACCTTTACCAAGTGCTTAGACTTCATCAGTTAATCCAGGAATTTACAGAAAAGTAATGCAAAGTTCACAAAGTAGTGGTGTGGTATGACTGTGTCAAATTAAATTGTTTAGTATGTTCACAAGAAGAGTTTTTTTCTGTTTTCTTGAGCTTTTTTCTCACTGTCAAGTCCATTCCCAGGAATGATGGGTTGAGTGTACATGTGTATCGCATCCAGATATCACTCCAGGCAAAATCACCAACAAACTGTGTGTGGTTATTGTTTGTTTTTGAGGAAGGCAGATACTCTACTTCCTAAGCCAAAAAGAAACTTTTCTCAGACAAAGCTTGATCTTTTTGTAAGTATTTTAAATCCTCTCTGTGTATTGCAGGTGCATGCTCAGACCACATGCTGCCTGGTGACCACTACCTCTGTGGACAGAAGGATTAGAATAGAGTTTCAGCCCTAATCCTGGGTTTCCTGTGCAGATTTTCTTTACAGTCTTATTCCTGTTTAGTTGCCTGTGTGTTAAAGAGCATGTTTTTATTTATACTTGCTCTGAAAAAAAGAAAAAGGCACTAACAATGGTATTTTGATTTTTATTGTATTGATGAACTATGTGAAGATTTATGCCTTCCCCCCGCCACCCTGACTCTTCACAGGGTAGTAATTAGCCATGTGCTATGCAAATTCTTACAGTAAAAGGAATTGGTTATCTGTTAATTAAAACTAAATGATGGCAATTTTAGATTTAGGTTATTTCAAAGTATCTAAATTATTTAGGATTTGAAGTCTTCATCTTTTTTCAATGAATGCTGTAATCTACCTTTTGTTACTTTTAAACTCTACAGTAAATATATATGGTTTCTTATGTGCAGAATTATATCCTGTAATAAAAACCCCACAGTTTTGGTCTTCCTCAGGGCTTGAACTGACCTTCAGAATTTTGTGAAATCTGAAAAAACATTTGGTAGGGTTTTTTTAGCAGTCTTGCTCTTTCTGTTTTTTATGATCCCTGCAGTTTTCAATGTGGTTTGCACAAACTGAACTGCAGCTAAAATCTAATATCGGCCAGGACAAAAACCTGCAACTAAATTTGTTCACTAATATGTTTAATTGATCAAGAAGTCGGTAAAGACTGTTTTCTCCTTACACAGCTCCTTTTGTTTATCCTCAAAACTTTTTTATTTAGAGAGCTATTTAAATCATTTGTCATCATTAATTAAAACATTATCTAGCATAGAAGGTGGTTTAAACAATAGGAAAATTAGTTTCTTGGTGTTCTAAGAAATTTAAAGGAGATGTTTTTGAATTGTGTAGTAATGGCATATGATGGCTTTTTGTTTAAAGAAAAAAATACTGGAAGCATATATTTGTGGTGTGCTTAATTTTTTGCCAGGTTTTCATGTTTTAATTTCAGGTTTTTTACTAGTCTATTGAAAGACTGGTCTTGGTGCCCTGGTGACACCTCTGAGGGTTGGTGTGAAAATCTAGAAAATCTGAAGTCAAAACTTCAGAGGTTTCAAAGCCCCTTAACTCAGTAAGATTTTTTGACATGGAGATGGACTTCATTTAGATTTGTAATAGCACCCACTGTAGCGGATGCTATAACAAAATAAATCTGTGGTAAGACAAACAAGAGAACGTATGGAGCTAAGTGTAGTTACAGGGCTGCTGGGAAAACTTCAGCTGTTGACAATTTCACTGATGTGTTTCTGCAAAACGATTGCCAGTGTTCCTTCATTCTCACTATGCAAAAAGATGCTTAAATGAAAATTAAGCCTGTTTGGAGGTACTGCTAATTAACTCTTGTGTCCCACGTTGAGGGAGCCATGAGTTGCCCCCCAGCATGGGGGGAAAGGGAGGGAAGGGAATTCTTCCATCTCTGATCCATATATTTGTAATCTCCTACTGTTATTGTTCAGAGGCCTAAAAATATACTGGATTCTGTTTCAAGAAGAAGATTGAATGTATGTTACTGTAGGAACAGTGTTTTAGGTAGTTTAGGCAAGAAAATAGCTGTTGTATAAAAATGCCTACATAAGAGTCTTCCATTGGCATGCCTTTGAGACAAATAAATTTGTTCTCTATACAACTGAGTGCTGTTTTTTTCGATTCTCATAGAAGCTCAGCAGTAAGCCTTGAGCACAGAATAAATTCTTTATCCTGTGTGATTTGTGTGTATTTGTCTTTCAAATCTGTTTAACAAAGTAGTGCAACAAATTTAGGATTAGCGACATGCTAGTTAGCTTTGCTGAAGGAGGCTGGGACAGAAAAAAGGGGAAATTCACGTTTTTTTGCATTAGGTATGATTAGCTGGCACAAAGATTAGCTGTATCATGCATTTCTTTTCAAATGGTTCGTGACCTCACGGGTGCAAGGAAGTTGTGATCCGGCTGTAGCAGTATAAATTTGGCAAAGAAAATAAGCACGGGTTTTGTGCAGATTTGTATATTGGCAGTAAAATATTCTCAGATCATGGGCTTTGCTTTTACCTCTCACAAATGTAAAAATAATGTTGATTTAGTGCCAAGTGTCTGTTGTTACACATGCCTGTTTATTTTAGTGCTCTTTACTGCTTTTATTGCCTTTATGTTTTCTCTGGATCCACTCTGGCACTTATGATACGGAGTGCTGTTAATACCAGCTAAAATCAGGTATCACTCGCAAAAGTTTCTGATACGTTATGAGTTTTAAATTGCAGTAACATGAAGTCTGGACTGTAAAATCCTACCTTTAATCTAGGCTTATTTGGTTAGGCTGTGTTAAATCCATTCCTAAAAATACTCAAGCTTTTTTGTTTTTTTTATTATTTTCATTTGGGATCAAATCTCTTTGAACTGTGTAGACACGCACCTGTGCTCATTTTAATCCCTGTGTAGTTTCATCAATTATCACAGCAGGCAAGAAGAAAATCAAATTGTAAAATGCTTTTGAAAAGTAAATACATTCAACCTGGGGTTCAGGTTTCTGTTTTAATCAAACATCATCTGTATTCATGTTCTTACTCAAAGCTGGCTAAGGGAGGGGCATGAAAAGCCTTTTTTGTTTTCATTGTGAAATACCTGTTTTGAAGTGCTCTGGTGTACGATGGGTATAATATGTTAGTGTTTGCAGAGGAAAGCTGTGGGGTGTGTGTGTGTGTATACGGATTTTTTTTTTTAAGCTGGAGAAAATCTAGGTCAAGAGATTTCATTCTTATTAATAACTTAAGGCTTTATTCAACAAAAATTATCCTCCACGGCTAGAAAGCTTCCTGACTGTGGAAGCGCTGGTGGGGAAGGAACTCCTGCCCTCAAACATCAATGGGAGCATTTCCCTTTCCATCAGGCTGTTAAAATGCTCACCTTCCCCCATGTGTTTTTGACTGCCACCATAAAAGCTCACAGGGGCACACGCTTCGTGTGTTTCTCAGCGCAGGGCTGTGCTTGGGGCCGGGGACCCTCGGCGTTTCCCCCTCCATGTTGTGCCTGCTTTCCAGCCTAGGCCCCACGCCATGGCCCTGGCCTTCCAGCGCTGCCTCCACCTCCTGACCGTGGGTGATCGCATTCCACCCAAAACAGGTCTTGTGGTGTTGCTGTAAGAAACTCCGGCCACAGGACTGAACTTTTTTTTTTTTTTTTTTTTCGTGAAAGCATCCCTGTCAGCAAAAGAAGTAAATAAATATGAAAGCTTGCTAATTCTTGTTTTAATTCATTGGGAGATACTAAAACATGAAATCTCTCCCTTGGCCTTGTCCAACTTTCCTGCCTCTCTTCCTCAGCAGTCGCTGCTGTGTGTGTTTAGCTCCGCAGCACCAGCGCCTCAGCCCGGTGTTAAATATGTAAACAGGAAAAATTGGGAAAAGTGCTGTTAAATATGTAAACTGGAAGAATAGGGAAATTCTTGGCTCTTTCAGCTACAGTAATCTACTATATTAGAGGTTTAAACAAACTTGGGGAAGACAGTTGTTACGAAGCCTTTAATTTTCCCTTAAACTTCTGTGTCGCCCTAGAACCAAAAGCAAAGGTAGTTAAGTTAGGATAATTAATCATGGAACAACTTACACAGGGGATGTAATGAATTTTCCATCAACTTGCAAGTTCTGTAAATCAAGATAAGAGGCTTCTCTAAAATACACTGTTTGTAAGCTATGGCTGCTGTACTTGACAAAGAGATTAGGTTAAGTAAGTTAGATGCCATCTGTGTTGGCATCTTGAAGTTGTTTCTGGAGTAGTTCCTTCAAATGTTAAAGTTTCCATGTCTAACACTGTATCAAGGAGTGCAAACTTGAGGCAGAAAAGGTCATTTTAAGTTAAAAAGGTTGTGTTCAGGACTCCTGTGTTGACACTTTCCTTTTCTCCTGTTCCTGCCCAAGATCTTGTGGGAGAGGTCGGAAAGCCTACCCATCTGCCGCTACAGGACCTGCCAACGGTTCCTATCTGCCCTGTAAAACTTGGTTTTGTGCTGACAAAAGGCAAGGAACATTACATTTATCACTTTCAGGGGAAGTCTTCCAATGAGTGGAGTTGCAGGTCCCAACTTCCCAAAGTGAGATGTGCAGAAGCCTTAGACGTTGTAGTCAGCCCACGGTGACTAATATAATTGCATCTTCTTGAATAACTACTGTAGATGTGAAGCAGACTTTGAAGCAAGTCATTTGACACCCACACAGGATGAAATTATAACATACCAAATAAATTGCTATGTAGTGTAAGTGCTAAAGTGTTGTCAATACAAAGAAACTTTGTTCCCAACAATTCTTTGTATGTTGAAAATCGCTTGAAATTTGCTGGATTAAAAAGTTAACTTGCGTAGTTAGGTTATTTGCATGTAAAATGGGCAAAGATTATCAAGATCATTAAAAACATAAAACACAGGAGAGAAAAATGTCAAATGCATTTTAAGTATACCTATCAAATTCTGTTCACATCCCACATATTTTATTGTAACTTTTACAGTTAGTGACCAAATGGTGACTTTTGGTGTACTACTTTTCCTTTGAAGTGTAATAAAATAATCATTGCCTATTTTGTGGCAAGAAAATTGAAACATATTCTGCTTGAATTGCATCATATGAAACCCCTCAGCAGGGTCTGAGGAGGCATGCTTCTGAAAATTTATCCCCCTTTTTATTAGCACACAAACATGAAAACTGGAAACTTAAATGCATCGTCTGTACAGTGTGAAAATGTCACCACAGAAGTGATAGCACTGCAGTAAAGATTAAGGTAGAAATCTCTTTAGATGTTGGACTTCAAAGTTTGTTCCTTTTGTCTTCAGTGCTTTTGATACTTAATTTTGTATGTTACACAAGCACCTCCTTAGATGCCTCACATATTTGAGCTTACAATTCAGAATGTTCAAATTCAATGTTTGGAGTTTAATACTTGTTTGGGTGCCTATCTTTGTAGATAACTTGCACAGAATTTTCTGCAGGAACATCAGCATATCTGATACAGCGAATGTTACGAACATTTACAAGGGAGAATGCCATACTGACATTTTATTAGTCTGGTGGAATCATCAAAATGTGCATCATTAGGGATATGTCAGTGCCTCCAGTGAAAAATACGTAATTTGATATACAAAAATGGTGCATGTATTTTTGGAGATCTTTTTGTAACCCAAATTATTTTCTTAGCTGTGAGATTAACCAGTGCACATGTTAGTGGTCCGTCTCTATTATTTAAAAAAGAATTGCTAGGTAGTTTCAGAATGAGTGACAGGGTATGATGATCTCTCAATTGCCGTTTGGCTTCAGGGTAGAGGAGAGACCTTGCTTTATGGACCAATGACGTGCAACTGGCAAGTTGCAGCCTCCCATGTGTCCTTTCTCTTCCTTTCTGACTGCTGCTGTGAAATAACTGTCTACTTTATGAATTCTGTTCCTATTTTGAAAGCTTTTTAAAAATATTGTATGCTCTTTCCTTCTTCCCTGACCTCAGTGCTGTTCAATGAGGACAAGAGTTATCAAAGGAAGACTATGCAGGTGGCAACCTATGGAAAAGCCCTATCAGCTGTCTGTGGCTTTTCATCCTCCATCTAGTGATACAATGTGACTGCTTGATGTCCTACTTGGTATTTTTTATTTATAAGGTATAAGAAAAGTGTCAAAAGTTTATGAGTTGTCAGAACAATGTGGGAATATAGTCTCTTTAAGTTTCTCTCCTGGTTTGACATTTGACAAGAAAGTGGCCCAAATCAAGGTCAAACTGATGGAGGTATTCTGCAACTGTTGCTACTTTCGTGCCTTATCATAGAGACCTGATACAAGGTTGCTAAGTGTTTATAAAAGAAGTAGTGAGTGGCCAAGTCCTCAGAAAGGAAGTGTAAAACCTTCCGATTCAAACTGTTGATTTATACTGCTCTTAGCGTTAGTAGTTGGTTTGGCTGCTTGCCCCTTGCCTGTGTTTGCCAGCTTCCCACTACTTGTAGCGGAGCAGATGCTTGGAGTCGCTTCCTCTGGGCTATGGAAGTGTTGTAGCACTGCACTGAAGTTCTGGGTAGTAATAATTTGTATTTTCATTAAAATCTTTTAACCAATAACCAGATTTTGATAACTAGCTTTAAACAAAGAAAAATAAACGATCATGGGATCTTTTGTTTACTTCTGTACAGAATTGCCTCAAATGGCCTGTTTCTAAGCTAGAGTTGCATCAGTATATGAAGCTGTTCTTTGCTTCTCAAAATTGTGATGTGCAGCACGAGAACGTTATAATTAAATGCCTCTGATGAAGGTAGACTTTGCAGAGCTGGCATGTTGTGCTTGATCCCTGCTTTTGTAAACATATAGTGGGTTGTCCTAAGCATTGAGCCCATGGCCTAGCAGTGGGCTCCACTACTTGTGGCCCAGGGAGGAAGGCTTTTGGTAAGATGCCCTGTCTCCATGTGTCGCTTGGCGTGACGTAAGGATTCCTTCTGCAGCCTCATTAAAGTTGGATCATTGATATCCTGTACCCAGCACTCTTTTTCCTGCAAGCGTGATTATCATTTTACTGTTCCTATCAATGAAGGTAGTGAAATATTGAAACAGGTCACAAAGGGAGGCATTAAACTGCTTGTGTTTTTTTGTAGTCCAATATTAGGTATATGTATTAAACAACAGTCATACTTTAGTGTAGTTTCTAGCAAAAGTTTATAGTGTGTGTACTCGGGGGTGTGTTGACCTGACCCTCCTTGAGTCCCCAGCTTGGTCAGTACTGCGTGGTCCTAGGGTACTCCCCAGTTATATACCGTCCCAGGGAGCTCCCCGCCTTAGGTCTGATGCAGACAAAACCTGGGTGTGAGAGCCAAAAGAGTTGAGGTGGGCCCCCCAGCTTGGCTGGTGACAGCGAGTAGGACTGACCACTGCAGCAGGCAGCACATCTGTGCCTGGCTGAGGTCTGTACGCTACTATATATTGCCCTTGTACCTGGGGTTTTTTTCAGTGTTGGTATGTTTTATAAATACTTTGGCACTCATTCTCTTGTGCTTTGGAAAGTCAGTTTTAGAAATTATCTCTGACGTAGGTCCTCTTTGTATGTTTGACCCTGTGGCCTGACCCCAAGTCGAAGCTTTGCATATCTTCTTATTCCCAGCAAAGTGTACTGTGGGGTTTTTTGAAGCCCAGCTGTAGAATTAGTATTTTCTGTTACGGATGATATATCTGTTTCATGTCTCTTGTTACTAACATTTCATTTGTTGTCTGATTTGCAGTCTAAAACTGAGTTCAACTGTCTGTATCCTTTTCTCCTCCAGCTGTAAAACATCCGAAGAGAAACGAATACAGTTGAATAACCAGGAACCAAGTTAGTCTTCCTGGTTATACTGAGCTGTGAAGAGAGAATTGACAGTATGGGTGTGATGCAGGGTAAGCAAGTGGCTGTCCTCAAGTGAATATAGATTAAACTCAATTCTTGCTACTTTGGGGTTTTAATGATTTGCTGATGAAGATTCTTTACCTGGAAGCTTGCACATAGAAGTGTGGGCTGGAGAGTCTTTCAGGCCAGAGGAAAATTTGCTTTTGCAGGCTGTAATGTCCATCTGTATTTCAGTCATGCCTAGTGAAACAATAAATTGATGACTTGTTTCCCTCAGCTGATTCCTCCTGCCAGTTGTTTCTTATTTCTTCTGAACTGCATAACTTTTTTTTCTCTGTGTTTGCAAATGTCTCATTAGTAATAATTTGTACTTACTCTAGTTCTCAAGCTTATATTGTAAATTCAGTTCTTGTTGTGTTGGCCAGTGAGCAAACGAAGGTGACCTGAAACTCCTCCAAAATGTGTGCCTGACTCGGTGTTCAGTAACCATCTGGTACTTTCATACTTCCTGGTCTTCCCATAGATCTGATGAAAGTGCCGTACTGCCTCTAATCTTTCAGGTACTTTGGAGAACCACTCTTGCTTACTTCAGCACCTAACTGTGTCCTGAAAACCCGAGAGCTTTCTTCATCTGATCATTTAATGGGATTGGGTGTCACTTTTATTGTTTTGAATGTGGGTCATTGTCCCTTGGTCATACCCAAGGGGGAACTAATACATCTCTCATGTGGTATGGTAGTTCAGTACCAGGATAGAAGGCTTAGGACTGCCATGTCTCTTGCACAGCTTGCCTTATGCAGATATGGTAAGATGAGGGGAAGATCAGAGGCTACAGCAAATTTGTTTTGTAATTTGCCTAAAAATCCTACTTCTCCAACTGTGGCTGGATTTGCAACAAAAACAATCGTGAGTCCAAATCTGTTGAAGGCATTAAGTAACATTTGTCTAACTTTGATGTTGCAAAGACTTTTGAAAGTGTCTATGTGTTCCAGAGTATCTTTCTTAAAATGATACTGGTGTCGCTATTAAAAGCCCGAGAGAGGTGTTACCCTTGTCAGGTCTAAGTATCTGTCTCATGCATAGTTCATGCTTTTAGTTCCATGCTTTTGTTATGCTTAGTAGAGTTCCAGCTCTACCCATTAAGTGCTGCTAATTTTTGTAAAGTTTGTTGTGAGAATGCAGACAGGGTAGTGTAACATACATGATTGCCTCTTCAGCTGCATATAAGTACTCATGTATATTTTCATGAATGTCTTGTCTTAATATTTCTGCCAAATAGCAGGCAAAGATGTTGATAGCATGTGGTTGCTTCTAATGCCTGTCCTAAAGTCAAACCAATTACTTAGCTTGTAACTCATGAACTACAAAGTGGTTATGCTTTCCTGGGGACTGTGAAAAATGAATAAAGCTAAATTGCAAACTCAAAAAAAGGACAGTTCGGAATTTGGTTTACTTCAGGTGTTACACCCAGGACATCATTAAGAAACCTTTATATTTTGCACATAACTTTAAGATAGTGTATGCTGACACTGGATCATTGTATGTTCCCTGGATCATTAGTAAAGACTCAGAGTACACTGTTTTTTATAAATGGAACTCTCCAGGGCTGTATGCAAGTCTTCAACCATTTTCAAGACCTCCAAGTCATGAATCTCATTGGCATACATATATTGGTATCCCTGAATGACAGATTCTTAATTACTTTAATGATGCCCTTTTTAGGAGCTTAATTGACTTCTTTTAACTGCTGGAGAAGTCACCAGAAACTCTTACAAAGGGTCTCTTGCCTTAATTTCAACTTCTGTAACCTATTTTATGGTTCTCTGTAATGTTAATAATAAGAAGGCAGCATGTTATTTTTCTGTTCCCTTTCACAGGGAAAGCTTAAGAAACATGATTATTCTGACTGAATTTCCTAGTCATATTTACTTAAAATAAATCATGATACCAGGCCCCTTTTTAAGCCTATCTTCTCTTGTCAATTGAATCATTATACTTGCTTTTCATCATATACCTTGTTTTCCTTACTGCTTCACAGCCTTTCTTTCGAACTCTTAGCTCAGCTGTTGTCACCGAAACCAGGAATGTTCATAAGTATGCAGGCTTTCTTCTTTCAAGTCCCTGGGCAAGAGGTGTACATTAACAGAGACTGAAGACGGTAGGAGATTGTACATTAGCATATAAACTCAGTTCATAAATTCCCAGCTGCAGTTTTTAGTTGGTACTTCTTGAATTGTGTTTGTGTTTTCAGGTGGAGAGTGCTTTCAATCATCTGCTTTTCAGTGGAGTTTCTTGAAGGAATGGTTCCCCACGACAGTTGTGTCTATCCTCTTTGATAACTACCTATCTTAGCTGTTTGTCTTAGCAGACCTAAATCTGACTGCTTTTTTGTTGTCATTAATTTGCTTGGCATCTGAGTGTTGTTCCTCAGGTACACAAAGCATGTGGCAGGATGGAAACCCATCAGGTCCATCCATGCTGTTGCTTTGTTCAAGTACTGTGATTTCCCTGCCTTCCGTTGCACTCCAAGACAATTTCTTCCTCAAGAGACACACCATCTCTTTTTACTCATCTTTGGAGTCCTGTTTTACAGGGCTGCCCACTGGTGCTTAAGAACCCTAATTATTTCCATCATAATGTCTATACTTATTTTCATTCATTTTTTTAACTCTAGAAAAATAAAACCCATCCTGCAGAACCAGGTAGCATGCTGGCCAGAAAACCTGTTTTTCTGTGTTCCCTTTTTTTTCCTTCCTTTTTTCCCCCTTATTATACTTCCATGACTGTTTGTGATTCATTCCAAGAAAGTGCTAGACGTCCATTAAAAAGCTCCTAGAATAAATGCATATTTTATCATTTACCTTTATAAATTTATAAAAAACCCAGTGAGAAATGTTGGAAGGACAGAAGCTCTGGTTTTGTAAGTAATCATATGATTGCATTAAGGACTCCGTTTTGTTTTCCTGATAAATGGTGCAACAGTGCATGTGGATCATAAAATGATAACTTGTCTGTACCTGATGTGAGTATTTCCATGGACACAGAGTGCTTAATCCATAACTGATACAAACCTTAAATGAAGCCCTCAGTCTTGGAGACTAGAGAAGAGAGTATCTGAGAATGTGGACAGAAAACTAATGAGGGTAAAATGAAACTCTGCTTTGTGTCTCTTCTCTTAAGTATGTTTTTCAAACATGCATACATACACACCAGCAAACTGGACTTGGTAATCTGCTTCTAATTGAAGCTTTCTGTCAGTATAATTAACATTTAGGAGATTAATGTACCTTCTGCTTCTGTAAATGTACTGTAACTTTCCCTGACAGTATATAGTGGCAGGATAGCTTTGCTGATCAGAGTCTTCTAGTGAGATGCTCACAGCTGCAACGATAGTGGTAGTGAAGCTGTGAGACTTTTAAAGACGTTGTTACCTTCCAGTTGTCCAGTTGATGTAACTCTTGCTTGGGAAAATTAGCAGTATTTTCATCAAACTTTGTGGTGAGTAAGGCTCTTAGTTTCTTATAGGCGTCTTACCTTGTGATGAAATTTATTATTTTTGGTCTAAGTTGGGGTGAATTTTTTTTAACAGCTGTGTATAATAAAGTCAGCAAACATGGAAGTTAAGATTTCCAGCTCAGAAGTAAAGCCTCCAATATTGACAATACTGATGCATTTATTTGCCAGCAAAGGTAATACAGAGTAATGCTTATTGTAACACTTTCCGAAGTATGAACATGTTAGCATTAATTGTGTGAAGCCTGACTTCTGATTTTTCTGGATTTCTTTAATTTGATTCCTCCATCTTTTCAGTGGTTTAACGTTGAATAAGTAAGCAGATTACAGCTTAGTTTTACTGTTGTTTTTAATGAAAACATGTCTGTCTACAGGAGTAGAAACTGCTGGAATTAGTGGATATGGCCCCTTTCTAACAAAACTCCACTAATTAATGCTTATGAAAATCATGTTGGCTAAATTGACTACACCACCTAATTTATGTTTGATGTGAGTTTTTTGCCTGAAAGCTATAGAGAAGTGAGAGTAGTGACTCAGCACCTGTGAAAATTTAGGGTCTGCATTAAACACACTGCAATTTTTTGGCACAATATCCATTGGTAAATATTTCCTTGTTTCTAGTTATGTGTACAGCTGAGGTCTCCTATACCGCTTCTGCTTTGTTAAATATCTTTATTCTCTCTCAGGATCTGTGCTCTGTTTGGCTGCAGAAAGCATTCATCTCTCTTTTGGCACATAAAGTATATCTTATTTGAGTAGCTAGATTCTTCCAGCTGTGTAGTTTCAGTTTCCTGACTTCAGTTTCTCCCCAGTGACAGCGATTAAGGTAACGCCTTATCAAAGCATCAAGTTATCAAACGCTTGATCGTCTGCTGCTGAGTTTCCATATCGGCTTATTTCTTTGTCAAGAAATCCCACATTTTAAAAGACTTTAGTTTGGATTATGGAAACCTCAGGGTAGACTCGAGTGAGGTTTGAAGGTTTAGATCAGTGCCTTTGGGATTGTTAGAATAAGAAGCCCATTCATTCATTCATTCATTCACGGATCCTTCCGAATTAGGTTTGGCTTCTCTTCCTTGAGATGTGTATTTTTGTAAGTATTAAAACTTTGATTTCATACTTAGCAAGAGAATGAAAGAGAGGAAGAACATAGCATGTGAGGATGAAAACTCCTTTTAGAAAGAAAGCCCAAAGACTTGTTGATACTGGACAGTGAAGCAGGAAATGATGTGTGTCATACAAAGGCTCCAGCTTGTTGGATAAAGGCTGAAACTCAGGATGTAGTCTATAAATACAAAACAGTTTCATAAAAAAAAAACAACTTTAAAATGCAGTTCTGAGTGCCTCAGAGAAGCTCACTGATAACTGTGCAGCTACTTTAATATATATATATTTATTTGTGCACATGCATATACAGGCATACATTCATACCATACTTTCTTCTTTAAACATGAATATATTCAACTTTGTGACATGTATTTCCTGTAGGAGACTGGTTGCATTACCGGCACCAGATGCAAATTTGGGATCTACGTCCCATATTCTTTGCAGACTCTAACCCAGCAACTTAGGGGAAAAGCAGAAACTAAGGGACTCCAATTTCAACAGGGCAGAAGGGGAGGAATTCGTGAAGCCGAGTTATTTTCATGCACAAAAAGACAGAAACTTTTTTTCCGCAGTATTTTGTCACAAGGTTTTCTTTTTAAGCAGTACATCTAGCAGCCTTCTAGGGGTTTTGGGGGTGTCTTCTGTCCTGAGCAGTTGATAGTTGTAAAAATTGTCACTCAACGTGGAGATAAAAGTGCTTGTACCTGAACTTGCTCAAGCTGTTGGCCAAGAAACATGGCTGGAACAGATTTATTAGCTGCAATTAATGGTCATGTTCCCTTTTTTCCCTCTGATTTGTCGAATGTGAACTTAGAGGGATTTTAAACTATGAGTTGCTGCCATCCTTTTGCTTGCAAAGTTGCTTTGGTTTTGCAACTGAAATGAGTGTCAGTTCAGAATTACTGCTTAAAATACAGTGATTTGGAATATCAGAATAACCTGTAATAAGGAA
Source organism: Haliaeetus leucocephalus (assembly GCF_000737465.1). NCBI lineage: Eukaryota > Metazoa > Chordata > Aves > Accipitriformes > Accipitridae > Haliaeetus > Haliaeetus leucocephalus. The sequence continues at coordinate 3,312,113 of NW_010973294.1, read as the reverse complement.
AGTGTGGTTTTGGTTGGTAATCTGTTGAGCTTTGTTGTACTAAACAAGGCAAGGTTGGAAAATATCTCTTTTTTTTCCTCCCATGTTTTTAAAATGCTGTTTATTTTTTTTTCTTCTTTCACCAAATATCAGAATAACAATACTGCAGCAGTCCCATAATAATTGAGTAGCTGTAATGCTACGTCACTCTGAATATGCTTATGCCTTCATCTTCCTTTTGTTATTTTTTCTAATTTATAAGCACTTACATGAAGGTGCCCATCTGTCTCTGAAATCCCTCCATTGTTGCTTGTTTCTTTTGTACTGCTGTTTCAAAGGCAGCCAGTCTCCCAGACGAAGCTCCATCCACCCACCCAACAGAAATGAACTCTCGTTTTAGGTGTACTAATGTCAAGACCCAAACTCAGGCAGGTTCCCCAAAGATTGGGAGTGGGGAAACCCGAAGTAATTGATATCTGATGAATACTGCTGCCCTTTTGGTGTGTTAACTGTATGAGACAACAGTTTTCTTGAATTTGTGCTTAAACAGTTTCTGCAAATGTTTTCTGATGGTTTTGTTAAAGGAACCTTGTGTTTCATCACATGGTCTGTAACCTGATTGCAGGTTTCTAGAGTGAGTAACTGATTAGAAAATTAAAATAATTTGAAAGGGCTCAGAAATGTTTGCTTAAAAGAAGCTGCTGTGCCATCTGCTTGTGCCAGTAAGGGTGCTTGAGCACATACTAGCAAATAAAACCAAACCCCAGAAATCTCAGGTACCCAAGTACTTTTCTTTTTAGAGTATTATGATTAGAGCTGATCTTACCTGAGGTGGCTTGTTGAGAAAAAGAACATAAACCTAAAGAGGGATTTAGGTCACATCTTGTAACCTACTAAATTCTGTATTGCTGTTCTGCATGTAAGAAGCAGCAGTGAATTGCATTCATTTCAGGAAGGCAGTCTCGTTGTTATCCTTCCCTTCTGATGGTGGAGTTTAAGGATTTTTATTTTGAATTTTTCTGAGCAAAAGACAGTGTTCTGGAGTGCATATTTAACAAGGGCTGCTTTATCAGCTGGGTGGAGGCGATGCGCAGGGAGGTAAGGTGGTTTGCAGGCAGGGTTTCTTGCCTGCAGTGGCACAGCACTCTGTGGCTCTCCCGAGAAGATGATGTCTCACCACTTGTGCTCTTTGCTCTGAAGCATTCCCAAAGCGTGTCTCTGAGCAGTTTCAGTACGGGGAAAGTAATGACATGAGAGAAACTCACCTGTAGGTCACCTGTTAAATTTCAGAGTTTGGAGATGATGCTGTTAGGACTAGCAATATAAATGCTAGAGAACATCTAGAGCTGACTGAGTGCTTGTCTGGTATCACTGACCACCTCTTTGCAGCCTTTCAGTCTCCAGAAGAAGGCATACGTTTCTGTTTTCTGAAATTTATGTTGTTTAAGCCAAAAGATTCAACCTAAAAGGATGCTTGTTGCCTGTCCTAAAACTGTGGCTTTGACATGTGATGATGAAGCTAAATGCCTTCCCTGTTGCTGTGTCTCCAGGCACTGCTGCAAGGAGCCTCTGGGAGTTCCAGGGCCTGCCTCCGTCCGGAGACCTCTGCTAAAGGTGAAGACCTCCTGCCAGGCCAGGCAGCCTTAGCAGGAGCTCAGAAATCTTACATCAAGGTAAAGAGATTAATTTTTCAAGTGAATTGACATGGCTGATACAATTTTCAAAGTAACTATTTCTTTTCTAACTAAATAAACACACAAATGCATCTCTGAGCTTTCTTCTTTTGTGTGTATTGCTGCTTGCTACCTGGTACAAATGTTGTCATAGCAAATGCTGGGGGAGGGGGGAAAAAGCAACATAGTACATGGTAGGTTTGAGCCAGAAGTAATTCCTTATAATATTAGTAGAAAGATACATCTGCAGTTCTTTGTTGACAAGGGAACAGGCTGTTTCAGAGCTCTACAGCATGCTCTGTTTTTAGAAATGTATCCCACTTTAATTGCCGCATTCAGAGCTCACTTTGAGTGGCCACAAAAATATGGAAACACTCTCGGATGTCTTCAGCAATGGGAGGAGAATGAGGTTTGCATATGATGAATTTCTGTTTACCAGCACTGTAATTATTTCTTAGTATGGTCATCCAGAACTCATTCTTGCTTGTAAAGGACAAATGCTGATGGATGAAAAAGAAATGTGACCGCAAGAGCTTTGTTGAATATTTCAGCGCTACAGATCCAGGCACTTTGGGAGATTTGACTATACTATGGTTTTGTTAGATAGCCAGGATTTTTGAATGCAGTGATGATATATGCACCATGTTTCCTTCATACTGACAAGATTAATTGAACTTTGGGTAGAGAATTGGCTGAAAAAAGTGAGTAGTAGTGGAAACGTTTTCTACAGATTTCTTCAAGATTACATGTAGGTCCTTCTAAAGGTCTGTCAACTTTCACATTTTTTTAAAATAGCTGCTGCAAGGTGGTAACTTCATTGTTGGAAGGTTCCTTAAATAAATATTCCTTGATTCATCTGAGAAGAATTGCAGATTTTTCATGTTAGTCCTTTATTGATCTTTCTAATTTAGACTGGAATTAGAGCTCTGAACTACACCAAAGTTCATTGTCCTACCATCCATAGAGTAAAATCAAAATCAGTGTGAGTTTTCCCATTAGCACAGTCAGCATTTCACCCCATAACCTTCCTTCATGATCTGCTGTACACACCTGGGAGTAAGACCACCAAGCACTGTTAGGGCCACTCATCTGTTTCTTACACCATTCCCGTTCTCTCTGCTTCTCACTCTGAATTCAGTTTCAACTGTGTTTCTCCAGTCCACTAGCAAGGTCATCTTGAACAACTGAGGATACTCTATTGAAACCTTGGCAGAACAAAAAAGGTGATGATGATGATGATTATATAGGACTTCAAACTGGAGGAAAAAAAACAGTCCAGAAATATTTCTCTCTCCTTAATGTTTCCTTTTGTTACATTTGCCTTGAGAGTACATGAAATGATACAAGTTGAGATAACCATGCACTAAAAAAATAGAGTATTTCTTCTGAAAGTTATTTTAAAAGTGCAGTTGTACCCATTGAGAGAGTAAAGACTTCATAGAAAGTATCTGCATAATCCCATGGGGTGCATGGATGTACCTAAGTGGGGTGGTGGTGGTTACAATTCATGTGCAACAGTATAGGGTACTGTCAGTTTTTGGTGATGCACAGTGTCTAGGACTGAAATGCAGCCGTGAACACTGTCATTACTTCCAGCAAGGCAGTTTGTTCTGTGCCTTTCTGTCTCTTGTTTCTCTTTGTTGGAGGGGTGTGTTGCTAACCAGAAACACATGATAAGAGACAGCCAAATGTTCTGGTGAAAATCAAGGGCACTTCATAGCTGTGAAGATTTTATATTTGCCCTAGATTTTTTTTTTCATTGATGCAGCTGTAACTGTTGTAAATTATATGAATAATTGATCAAGGACTTCTTGTTACCTCAAGTAATGTTATGCTTATTGCTTCTCAGAACTGTGCTGCTCTTTGTTGTACTACAGCATTGCTCATACGCTGCTCTGTGTGTGTGGTTTTTATTCCCTTAAAGTTTTCTTCTGTTTCCACCCGCTTTGCTCTCCCCCTCTCCTCCCTTCCCTGCGAAAGCATGTTGTTTCTGCTTCAGTGTATTCCATGATTTAGCTGAAAAGCAGGGTCTTTCTTTAAGCAACAGCAACACATTTAAAAAAACCTCCATGGCCCTGGGAACTGTGCGGTGTACACATCTGGTTTCACATAAGTATGAATTGCTGGCTTTACAAATGCGAAACATGTAGTCCTTGCCGCAGAGTTAGCTAAAGTGTTCCGTAACTTGAGACTATATTCGAAATAAAAACAAAATTGTATAGCTTCTTTACCGTACTAATGGAAAACATTTAATTTACTTCTTCAAGCCAACCAAAAGAATGACGCAATGCTGCTCAAGCAGATTTACAGTGCCTTTTCTTCCGTAGAAATCAATACAGCTTGAAGGTGCTGCTATGGGAGCTGGCTAGTTGACTGCGATCCAGCTGTGTTCAAATGTAAACTTCTGTACCGCAAACTAAAACTGATGATTTTTATTTATTCAGGCATCGCTGTATCTCTGAGATATTATGGTGTTGGATTTTATTCATGGCTTTTCTCTGCTTTATTGCCATTAATACTAGATTGGAATTTCAAAATAGCAAGTTCAGTCTGCTTATGATTTTTTTCTCAAATCATTCAGTTATTTTCTGCATTTCCTGAATTAAAGTGCTTAGCTCTGTGGTAGTGATATCAGCAAAAGAAGCTCTATGTACATGCCATGTGTTCCTTTCAGTGGAGTCTCTTTTTCTCCTCAAAAACAAACAAAAAAAAGGGCAAAACCAAAAAACAGGCCTTCATTCAACAGGAGTGTTAAGGGCTAGCATAATAATTTTCCGCTCTGTACAGAAGAAGCTCTGAACATTAAATGTTCTTCGGTTTCCTCCTGCTAGAGGAGGTAAAATGCAACAGTGTTGTTTTGCCTCAGTCCAAAAAAGTTCTTAAAATAGAACTATATTTTTTCTGAAGAAGTGAAACCAGCAGTGCAGATTTTCATAATACACCAACTTTTATGCCTTTGTTTCCTTTCCTGTTTCCCTCTGCTCCCACTAATAGCTTTGAATTTATTTAAACTCTCTACTGTAAGAGGCTGCTGGTGTTTCTCTCCTTCTCATTTTCTTCCTTAATGGGATTTCAGTCTTGCTTAAGCGCTTTACTTCTGGCAGAAATTCTTTTGTAAAATAGCCCTTAGGATGGGGTCCCTGACATGGCTTTTCTCCTCAAGTTCTGTATTTCCTTGGGAAGTCCTTCACTGGTGGTCTGTGTGCTGGTCATACTAACTTCTACCGGAAGGAAAATCGCGACTTGATGCTTGTAGGCTAGCTTGCCAGAAGTACATTTCATCTTTTTTTTAAAAAAGAGAATTTCTACTTCCATTTCTCAAGTAACTTTGATCCAGGTTTCTTTATTCTCTAACCATTTTTCTCTCCCGTATACTTAACCATCTCATGGTGAATAAATAGCTTGAGAAGATGATGTAAAGGAATTGAGGCCCTTTTTGCAGGGGTAGTTCGGGATGCGGTTGGTTAGCAAAGAGGAAGATGGGGATTTGAGTTGTATGAGAGTCTGGGGTTGGAAGTATTTTGGACTACTTTTTTTTTTTTTCTTCTTGAGGGGATGGAGAAGGTGATAATGAATACTCTTAAGATGGAGAGCAGTGTTGCTGATAGTTGCATTACTGTCTTTGAAAAGGCTACCATGTGAGGCTTGATAGAGAAGTACGTGAATCCAAATTACAAATATTAATGGTTTTGCTTATCTGGAGGAAAACAGTGAAAACATCAGAGTTACAGGCCTGAACTACAGTACAGTTTCAAACATTCTTTAAAACAATTTTGTAAATTTTCAAACTACTGAATAGTTTTAATCATCGTATAAATACTGAATTTTTAAGATGTATTGAGTGTATATTCTGCTACAAAATCTTCTTTGATGGAAGTGTGGGAGAGCATACAGTGACAGTGTGATTATTATGTTTCCTGTAAACATAAGGACAGCTTATATTCAGTAGCTGCTAACTTAGGAGATTTCAGATATTAGATATTGCCAAGAAATTTGAACAGCTTAAATTTGTTTTCTGAAGTGCTTCCTGAAGACAGACAAACTGCCTCAGCATTAGCATTACTTAATCACAGTGACAAATCTGGATTTTAGTGTTTGTACAGTCATAAATTTCTCCCTGGCTGCTATTTTGCAAGTTTTGTCTTGCATTGCTGAATATCAAATTACCAGAGGTACTGCCCCCCAATACTCTTTCAAAGGAGGGATGTTATAAGGAACAACACAAATCTTTAGTAGAAGAAAGAGGCCTATTACTACACCTCCCCCCCCCCCCCCTTTTTTTTTTTGTAAGATTTTCCCAATATTCAACCAATTCTACTCAGACTGTCTATGTGGAACTGAAATGCAGTTGACTTCAACAAACAAGTTGATGCATTTTGGCTGTATGTTTAGCCCATAGGTTTTCAGTTTGACTACTCCAGAATTCTTGTTAGCATGAAAGGTCTGTCATTTAGTTTTCCTTTTACCTTTTCCCTACACTAGCACTGGTAGTCCAGGCTGGAGTATGCCATAGAGACTTTTAAAACTACACTTTGAATAAAGCTTACATTTACTACAGCATGTTTGCTGTGCATGGTTACAGTACTAGCACTGTATTCCCATGTAAACACTGTAATGAAGTTGTTAAGAAGAAAAGAAACACTTACAGCTTTTGCACTAAAGTTCATGGAGCATGAGATAGCTACGCTTAGGATGCTGGTACTTTGAAGGAATTAAAAAAAGCTTCTCATAAATAAATAAAAATAAAATTCTCAGACTAGCAAAACAATATGTAAGTAATGAGAAGAAAGGCACTAATTATTATGTAGAGAATAATTTGAATTGAAAAGCCACAGTGGAAGCCACTTTATGATCTGACCTTCCTACGTATGAATTGAAAAGCAGGAAAAAGTACAGGGCATGACCTAAAAATGGTAGTCTGGAAGCTTCTTTGAGTATGTTGTGTCTTATTTTTGTCTAGCCTGAAATTTAGTTTTTCCTCTTAAGTAAAACCTGAATAAACTGTTTTGGCTGTTTGTGTTGTCCTCATGGTTCCAGCTCTGCCAAACATAGCTATTGCTACTTTATTTTAAGAATTACTCTTACTTGGAGTTTGAGTCCTGATGGAAACAGAATGCTGTCAGGAAGATGCAGACCTGTTGTTAAGAAACTTAAATAAGATAAGGCTAATCCTATTGTATGCTTCCACTTTAGGAGTTAGCGTAGAAACTTCCTTTACTAGTTAAGCACTATAGCATTGGCTACATGCTTTACGGGATTTCTCCCCCAGTTTTCTTCTGAATTGTTGGCTTGGTTAGACATTAATATTCCAAATGTTTCATGCAGTCGTGGATCATGGCACTACACTGCCAATTTCCAGACTTCGCGGGGGGGGGGGGGGGGGAAGACTTTGTTTTCTACTGGTCAAAGAAGGCCAGCAAAAATAAGTGTACCTATAATCTCTTTGATTATGGCAAATTTAGGATTCTTTTATGCAGGATGTTTAATTTGAAATTTTTTTTGTATTAGTAGAGATACAGTAAGAATTACGATGCTGAATACCTGTGAGCTTTTGCTCCAGTGATTTAAAGTTTCAGAAGCAGAAACTGTGTGCACATAATAAGAATTTTTGAATTGTCATTTTGGATTGGTACTGAACCAAACTTCATTATCCTGCCTTCAGGAAGAGCTAATATTGGCTATTTAAAAAAAAAACACCCAAAAAAACAAATTTAAGAATTCTCCTACAGGTGTAGGAGGATAATGTACTCCCAATATTTGTTTTTACCTTGATCTTTTTCATTTAGAAATTAAACTGCAAACTGACTTCAGAATGAGGTTATCTTTTGACTTGTTTAAACCAGCCTTAGGTTTCTTAAAACTTGCAGCATAATAGAAGATTTGTAAGGAATTAGGGTATTAGAGCGTATGTTCTTGAAATAAGTTTGTTTTGAACAGACATGCTTTTCAGACTCTCCTAAAAATGAGCAACTTCTGTAAATAACTTAATCCTAAGCAATGGTTGCATGCATGTAAGTAAGTAGTGGTCAGTCTCTTTTCCTTTTCTTCTAAAGAATCTGAAACTTTTATAAGACCAGATAGTTATCAGTAGGTTTTGACTCACTGGGAAGAAGGTGTAGATTAAGAGCAGAAACTTTTGTTCTTAGATCAGCAGCTAACTTGCTGTGTGGCCTTGGGCCTGTCCTCTTGACTTCCTTGCACCGGCTTACCATTGTATCCACTGTTGTCACCACCACCATAAAGTTCTTTGCAAGCTTTGGAGTCAAAGTACAATTGAAACTGTTTATTATTCTGAGTGGACTCAACTTCATTTGCTATGCAGTTCCTCATATGGCAATGTAAAGTGCAGTTGAAATATGCAGTTTAGTCCATAAAGAACTTCAACAAAATAAAACCACCCTGTGCAACATGTATTACAGTAAAGTGGATTTGAAAAAAATACACAGTTTTATTTTAGGGATACCAGTGTGTACAAGGGGGGGGGGGGGGGGGAAAATTTACCTTTTTTAAAAGAGAGATG